>NC_056729.1:306989989-307157489 GCF_019279795.1 Protopterus annectens
TCATTGATAAGATACTTCGCTATGAAACCAGACTGCTTGAGAAAAACAAAAAGAAACTGTGTAGGGATTTAACAGATTTCACTAATCAGCATGTCTTTACTTGGCTGAAACCTGCAGAGTCTGCAGAGCAGTCCACTACGAACCGCAATTTGCGATTTATGAGAGAAACCAATGGGCAGTCAGAGGTACCACCAACAGCCTACCAGCAGAGGAGAGGGTGAGTTCAATTGTTTGAGCGACATAAGAGACCGAGGGCTGAGCATTGGGTACACTATGAAAAGACATCCAAGGCACTCAGTGAGGAAGCGGAAATAATGAATCAAAAGCCAGGAGGGAGTGTCCTTTCACCAAATGAGGTACATTCTGTTTACTCTACACCGATGGAAGTGCCATCGTCTTTGGCAACTAATGATAAGGCAACAACTGCCTCTACAACTACAGCCATGGTAAGAAAGAAGATTAATATGTAAGGAGGACAACAACAGGTTTTTCCTGTTCGACCCCTACCGTTTTGAGCAGGGAGGAGAAAATCTATGGGGCAGGACACTTACAGGGGCCACAAACAGAAAGATTCACCAGGTCAGTTACAAACTCACACTTTGAAGAAAATGTGGGGGTATGGGCAGGAGAGTTAATATTGAATATTTCCAACTATAAACTGTCTACAGCTGAGACTTCTTTATTAAACAGAGGTTTAAATCTGATACCTTCAACTAAAATGGACATTAGTGAATTTCTGTTATGCCTACGTATGTTTACTAGAAATATAATGTTGAAACAACAATTTGGAAATGGTAATGAGGCAAGGGATATTCAGTTTAAGAAAAACAGTCTGTATGTACCAATATTACCACATAATATAGAAACCTTCTTAAAAGCTTGTGAAAATGCCATTTACAGCACAGAAAACAATAATTTTTTAGAAGAAGGAAAGTATAATTTGACAAAGAGTGAGCATAAAGCATTGGGTGACTTGCAGACTAATGACAGCATAGTTATAAGACCCGCTGACAAAAGGGGATCAGTGATGATATTGAATGCTGATTTTTATAATACAGCTATGCAAGAAATGTTATTGGATCCAAATGTATATGCTGAAGTACGAACAATTGTGTTTGAAATGAGTGAACAGATTGCTAGTACTTTATATGAATGCATGTGTATGGAACTATTAAGCAAAGATCTTTTTAATTATTTCAATGTTGAAAATCCACTCATACCTCAAACTCATGGCCTTCCCAGGATACACAAAGACCCATATAATCCAGAATTTAGACCTACAGTAGCAGAGGCAGGATGGCTAACAGAATCCATCTGTAGATACCTACATAAGGAATTGAAGACAGCACTTAATGAATATGTATATGTCTTGAAAGACACAGAACAGTTTTTAGTGGAACTTTATGGGACAGTGAAGCAAATGTGAACAATAGATAGGGGGATGCTGGCCTCAATAGATGTAGTGTCTTTATTTACAAGTATACCCAATGACCAGGGGATAAGCATGGTGAAATCAGTGTTGACAAGGCAGGGAAAGTTCTCTAATACTAAGATAGACTTTCTCTGTATGTTACTAGAATTGGTACTAGAGCACAATATATTTATGTTCAATGGCACATGCTACAAGCAGTTGTCAGGGGTTGCCATGGGCACATGTTATGCCAACACATATGCAAATCTGGTTATGTTTAACTGGGAATATGAACATCTATTAGGTAATCCCCAAATAGCCTTTTATAGGCGTTTTGTAGATGATCTTTTTATTTTTTGGAAAGGTGATGGTGAACAATTTAAATCCCTGTATGCATATCTAAATACTATCAGTAACTTTCTAAAGTTCACGATGAACTGTTCTGAGATGAGTTTAGACTTCCTGGACGTTACCATATACAGAGAAAATGACCAATGTTCTATGAAACTACATAGGAAACAATGTTACAGGCCATCTTTTCTACACAGAAACAGTATGCATAACCCTAGGATTTTTCCTAGCATAATCAGAGGCCAGGCAATGAGAACATCTTGCCTATGTTGTCAAGAGGAAGTGTATAGAAATGAGTTAACTAAGCTAAGAACAGGTTTCAATGATAGGGGTATAGTGAACATGAAATTGATAAGATGCACCATAAAGTACACAAAGAAAGAAAAGGTAAAGCTAAGCCCTACTACTCTGATAGTGTAGGTAGTGACAGGTTAGGTATTAGGAATAGTGTATTACCATACATTCTGATGGTCTTACTATATACAAGGGATGTGAAAAGGTTTGAAACCATCATACGACAAAATTGACATATGTTGTTAGTAGATGAGTATACTACTAACATAGTGGGTGGAGAACCACATTTTGCATTTAGAAATAAGAAAAATCTGAAACAGCAGCTTTGCTATCCAAGGACACCTGTTCTGATGGATAACACAGTGAATGGTACCCATAAATGTGGAAAATGTACACAGTGCATTTATATTGATGAATCAAGGTTTTTAAGCACCCTGAAACAGGGCGTCTATGGGAGCTAAGGAATTCTGCTGATTGCAATGCTAAGAATGTAGTGTATGTAGCTCTCTGCACAACATGTTTCCATTTCTATGTTGGCAAAGCTAACCGTCACCTTAGGGAACGGATAAGGGATCACCTTTACTGCACTAGAAAAGGGCAACTGTATAGTGCTTTGGCTAAGCATACATTGGATAAGGGGGATGACCATATATTTTTGTTTCAGGTTTTAGACATCCAGAATGTCAGCAATAGGATGGGGGGGCATAGTCAATACTACTGAAAATATGGAAGTAAAATGGATTTTGCATTCAGGAGCACATAGAGGTTTGGGTTTGAATGATAGTGTTCCATTGAAGCCAGTGCTAAAATCTAGAAGGTTAAAATAAAATAAAAAATAATAATAATAATAATAATACCATTTTAACAAGAGAAGACTACATAAACACATGCAGGGCTTTGGGTCAATATGACAGTATTTATTGAGCTGCTTCTAGCATAGATATCATTAAAGACAAACATTTTTGAGATATAAAGCATATGTATTTACTAGGTGGATAACATATGCATTTATTAGGCAGAATATATGTATTCATTACATTGTTGAGTGTGTACTGCTCATACTTTTATATATATTTTTATGTTTATATCTATGCACATAAGTAGTTGCTAAATGGGGAACATGAGCATATGTATTTATTCATTGACTTTTTATGTATTTTATTTATATTTATCCACATGTCCTTGTCTTTACATTTTGTGTATGTGTTTTTTAAACATAATTTTTCCTGACTTTAGCAATTGACAAAAGGCAAAACGTAACCATAGTAATTGATTGCTGAGTGCTGAATTAACTTTGAGTGGCAGGATTGGTTGTTCTTGTAATGAATTAAAGTATTCAAGTGCTGTTGTTGTTTGAATGAACTGTCTGATGAAGCAACGGTTACCATTGTGAAAGTGCTCACCATTTTGTATTAAAAAAGAAGATTTTACTTTGTCGTGGCTCAGCTTCTTTATTCCAGCTACATTCCTACTGGGCACCTGTGTTTCAACAGTTTCATGAAATTAGTATTGTTTCAAACTTTGATGGCAGCCAAATGTGCCCTTCACAGAACCCGCAATGTACCCAGTAATGACTCCTTCTGCAATTCATATGGGGTTACATGGTTGGTAACATATCTAAATATGATTGTGAATTCTTTCTTATGAGACCCATTGTTCCTACTACTATTGGAACTGTCTGAGTATCTTTCTTCCACATTGCTCTCATTTCTGCCTGCAGATCCTGGTATTTTATGACTTTCTGTCTCTCTGAACACAAGACACTGTAGTCACTGGGTGTGGTGATTTTAATGATCAGTGCTACTTTTGTCTTATTTTCTTGGACCACTATATCTGTTTTTCTAGCATCTATCCTTTGAACTGTTGGCAATGGGTGATACCATGTGATTCTCTCCCTGGCCTTGCAGATAAGACTAGTTGATCTTATGGGCCTATAATTCCCAGGATTGGTTGATGGACCCACTTTGTGTGAGCGGATAATGGTTGCTGTTTTCCATTTGGCTGGAACAAAGCCAGTGCTTAGATTGTGAGCACCCAATGGTTCAGCTAACTTGTGTTTTAAACCATTTAATATACAGCCTGGGATATTATCAGGGCTCATAATGGCTGTGTTTTTGACCTTGGATCGTGCAGTTATGATATGCTCTTTGGAGATACTTAGTAGAGGACTGGTAGTGGGTATGCTATGGGGTATAATTGGTGGGGACAGGGGGACGAAGTTTTCCCCCAAGCTGTCTGCTTGCAAGTTGGCTATTACCGCAGGTTCAGTATAGATGATACCATCCACTACTAACTCTGTGAATATCTGGGCTTTCTCATTTAGATGTCGGCTGTAGCTAAAAATGCTTTATAATTACCTTTAGCTATGGATGCTAAATTGGTTTCGTAGTTAGCTTTAGAGGATTTTACAAGATGTCTAATTTGCTTGTTCAAGCTGTGGATGGTGGTCTTTCTCTGCTGTGACCAATCTCCCTTGCTTTTGGACAGTATTTTCTTCCTCTTATTGTATAACCTGTTTATGCTGGATGTCCAGCAGGGTGGCTTGGTTTTTCTTGAGGACCTTGTTTTCATCCTTTCAGGTACTGCTGAATCAATACATTTCTATAGGTGTTAATACACTGCCTTTGCATACACCTCGTTATAGGAGTCCCTTCTTTCATCACCTAGGAGACTATAGTTTGCTTTGGTGAAAATTTTCAATCTGATTGCTCCTGAAGGGGGATCAGGTATGACTGTTGTTTCAAACAAAACTGATTGTGATCAGACTTTACCATTGAGGGCTCCACACATGGGATGATGCAGTGATTTCTCATGTTGGCGAGGACTAGATCAAGGACCTTTGTGTCCCTAGGGGGGTGCGAACTATCTGTTCCAGGGCATTTGTATTAACAAAGTCCAAGAACTTTTGGGTATACATGTTTTTGCTTGTGCTTATGGAGTCACCCATAACCAGAGTGTTTGGTTGTGTTGAGAGTGACTCAAGTAGGTCAAGGTACGCAGTGTGGTTATCATGGTTCATGGATGGGGACTTATAGCTAACAATGACATGGAAAGGGGTGTTACCTACAGTTAGTTGCATTTAGAGTGACTTTAAGGGGTCATTCTCTTTAACCAGTCTAGAGGTGTATTTATCTTTGATGAAGATTGATAGTCCTCCTCCTTTGGTTCTTTCATGTTCATTTTTGAAGTCTGAATGTGTAAAAGGCATTGTAACATTGTATGGCTGGAGTACTTTCTGCGGCCTTGAACCATGTCTCAATGATTGCACAAACATCATCTTCCAAGGTTAGGAGTGCTTCCAGCGAGTACATTTTCTGATTTAGACTCCTAGAGTATAACAGCATAACCCTGAGTTTGTCTTTAGAGGATATATTTACATCAGGAATTTTGTTCTTGTGACATTGCCTATAAAGGGCTCTGTGGTGGTGGCAAGTACCTTTGCCAGTAACCGAAATCCAAGAGGTGACAAGTAAAGACCATCTCTGGCAAAGCAGCGTGATCTGTCCACCATATCATTCCAGGCTGATAGCTGCTGGATCCCCCTGGATTGACACCAGAAGCTAAGCCAATTGTTAAAGTCAGTAATTTTTGTCTGTATTGTGGCATCATCCTTGGTGAAGGTAGAATGCTGCTTAAGGCTAGGGACATACCTGCCGGGGACACATAATCAGAGAGTTCAGTCATGTCTCTCTCTTCATATAGTCCAGTGAGGTGCATTTTAAGTTGTTCACTCCAACATGGACTATGACTGAGTCATAACAGTACTTATTGTTGAGAGACTTGAGTGCGTGAGCGATTTGGCGGATTCTAGCACCTGACAGGCAGCTAACTGTGACCTCTTCCTTATCCAGCCTGGTGAGTTGCGCATCTGTGTGTCTCACAATGGAGTCACCTATGACCAAGACACTTGGTTTAAAGGAGTTTTGCCTTAGGGGCTTTTTTGCTGAAACACTGGTGGAAGTGTTCTTATGTGTAGTGGATTCTGCTGAGTATGTATTATGTGTAGCCTGTTTGTGCTTGGGAGGTCTCTAGGTATACTTCTGGAGAGTACCTCTGCATATGTGGGTTTGTGTGATGTGCGCTTGGTTTGTGTGAGAGGTAAAATTTGTATGTTGACAACCTGTTTGGTGTCTACCTCAATGTGATGTAAACGAGAAAGCATAGATTCTAAACTCAAAGTATAGAGTCATCTCTCGCATGTTGAACTTGTATGCTTTAGGAGAGGTAGGTTGTCAGTGTACATGAGGCAATTCCTACATTAAAACAGTTAAAAATAGAAACACAGTAAAAAACAGCAAATATCATATTCAAAGTGCAATGCAAGAAAAACAGATACTTATTTCTTTGCACATATCACTGGATGCTTTGGATTTCATTTGGATACACAGCAGTTCTGTGGCTAGTTGCCAACCACTGAACAGCTCTGTTTAATATATTTTTGTATACACACATCCACTATTAATAATGTGCTAAGCACAATTAAAGGAGAAAAAACAAGAATGGCCAGTGACTACCATTACACAGGAGCTAATTATGGATTTTTGTGGGCAACAAAATACTTAGTCATTTGTGGCTGACTGAGTGTAAGTCTTTAAGCACATTTCAACTCATAAGTGTATACCTGTTAACAACATGAGACATCTGTACTCATAAGAGGCATAATAGGAAACCTAATGTTAAAAGAGGAGTGGTACATGCAGCATTGTACAAAATACAGATGAGAACAGTGATCCCACTGTCAAACAGGGTTCCACATTAAAGTGCAGGTGCTTTACCTGTTAATCTACTGCTCTCTTTGATATCCTTTCAGAGTGCAGATCCACAATGTTAGAAGTGTATCACACATACACAGTTATATGTAATAAGAGGGAAATTATTCGGTAGTAACCCAGTGTTCATAGCAAACACAGTCACTTAACCATAGATAACAATAGGATGTGTAGTCATTCACTGCGTACAACTGTATTGGTTAGGTATGTTTCACACAAAGTCCATGTTAATTATTATAACACAGAAACAAAACACGTACAGTACATCAGCAGTCATAGAGTTATAAGTGTGTCCAACATGCACTTGATGACCAAGTGAAAGGCCTCTACTTAGTATGATTGTAAACCTGATGCAATGAAAACATACAATGGATGTAAGTGATGTAAACGAGAAAGCCATTCCGTAAAACAGTTCACTGTACCTATCCAGGCATGTCCAAAGGACAGTTTCAGGCATACACTCTAGCCCAACTGGTGAATCTGGGCATTTTGAGGCAATGTTACAACTGCCTCATGTACACAGACACCCCTCTCCTCCTACCACCAAACACTAATACATGCGAGAGATGCAATTATACAGCCAAATTGGAGGCTAAGCTCTCTCAACCCAAGGCTGAATCAGACAGTCAAGAGGAGAAGGGAAATAGTTGCATCACACCACCAGTCTCACATAGACCCATTAAACCATCACTGGCAAAAACACACATAAATACATGAAAACATACTCGGAGGCTCTAAATAAAAATCTGCAAAAGCAACAGAGACCTCCAAAGCAGACATCCAAGCAACCTCCACCCCCCCAACACAAATCATGAAACACATATTTCACAAAACCAGTGCGCCATGCAATCACAGCCCTTAAGGCAAAATAACATACCCAACATAATAGTAATAGGTGACTCTATAGTCAGGCACACTGACATCCCACTCACTAGGCTGAATAAGGAGAAGGTTACTGTTAGCTGCCTGTCGGGTGCCAGGATCCGCCACATAACACAAGCACTCAGGTCTCTCCAGAACAAGTACAAATACGACTCTGTCATTGTCCATGTTGGTGTGAATGACCTGAGCTGTACCTCCCTGAACTACATGAAAAGAGACATGGAAGAGCTCTCTGATCTTGTAGCCCAGGCCGATATGACCCTGACCCTAAGTGGCATCCTGCCCTCACCAAGAATGATACCACAGTATAAAGAAAAAAATTATCAATTTCAACAATTGGCTAAGTTTCTGGTGTCATTCAAAGGGGATCCAGTGCCTGTCTGACGAAGCGGAGTTTCTCTCTACGAAAGTGCTTACTTTTCATTAAATAAAGAAGTTTTGACAAGATTTTTACAAGATTGTTATGTCTTCGGGGCTGAACAGCCAGCTTTCATTGGAACTGTGATATTTCTCTTGTTGCTTGGCTTGGAGCATCGTGGACATCCTTCTGTTTGTGGATTTACATGGTATGCTTGACAATTACCAATTTTGAGTGACTTATTTTCATTCAGTTCCTTGGCGTTTGGGTGTTTTCTTCATATATATATATATATATATATATATATATATATATATATATATATGTAACGAATACTGGCCAAGGCTCTTGCCACCCCCATAGTGCCTTTTTTAGGCAAGTCTCAAAAGACAAACCCACCGCCATAAATAGCACAAGTAACAAAAAACTGAGGGTAATGCTACTCAATGCCAGAAGTCTAAATCTCAAAATGCACATACTCGTGGCACTCCTCAGTATGGAGCAAATCGATTTATGTGCAGTAACAGAAACTTGGTTTAAGGTTCCAGAGAGCACCCCAGCACTACCAGGCTACAACTCACACCATATATTTTGGCCACAGGACCCGGACCAAAATACAAAAGGCGGGGGCGTATCCATATTCATCAAGGATACCCACACCTCCAGGTTAGTGGCACAGCATGATGCTTCAGAAATCATCCATGTGCAACTAACAACGGGCAAAACTGCAATTCAAATTGTAGCTTGCTACAGATCACTCACCATGTCCCATGACCCCCATTCCGCATTTCTGGAAACACTGGGAATATAAAGGTCCAACCAAACACCTTAATATTGGGTGATTTCAATTACCGAAACATTAATTGGGAGAACTACTCAAGTACTAACTCCCTTGCCCAACATTTCCTAGAATTTATAAACTCAAACACCCTGGATCAACTGGTCAACACTCCCACCAGAGGTGACAACATATTGGACCTGGTAATTACCAACATGGGCGACCGGTGCTCTACACTGGAGGTCAACCCCTCACTGGTTAGATCTGACCATAAACAAATCACTTTGGATATCCACATTCCACCCCCACCCCCAGACAAGGAAACCACTGTAAAAAACTTTTCAAAAGCAAACTTCACATTACTTAAGACTGAGGTGGAAAGCTTCAAAGCCCCCATGCTAAAGGATAACATTGTCCAAGCTGAAAAATCCTTTACTAATGCATTCTACTGGCACGTACAAGAATGCATGGATCATGCTATCCCAAGCAAAACCAAGACTCACTCCTCTAAGAAAAGGAAACCAGTCTAGTGGACTCCTGCCATAAACAAGCTATACAATAGAAGGAGGAAATTAGTACAAAAAAGAGTAAAATCCCAAGAAGGGAAGACATCCCTGATCAGTATCAGCAAGACACTACAATCCCTCATAAAATCATCCAAGGTGAGTTTCGAAAGAAAAATTGCCAAGGACTCCAAAGATAACCACAAGACATTCTTTAGCTATGTCAAGAATCTAAGTGGCAATGCTCAGATCTGCTCGGAGCTAGTGCAGAATGGTACAAAATACACTGAACCAACCAATATTGCCAACATCCTGGCAGACAGGTTCAGCACAAACTTCACCCCCTCTCACCCCCAAAAGGGCCTATAACCATACCAGAAGAATGTAGAGCTTCTGAAATCACAGACATTCAGGTTAAAACAGCCCTCTCCAAAGCCAAAAACACAGCATCAATGGGACCGGATGGTGTTCCAGGCTGTGTCCTGCATGAGCTCAAAGATGAACTAACACCTCACCTAAACACAATGTTCAGACTCAGCCTCTCCACAGGTTACGTACCCATAGAGTGGTGCACAGCAACGGTTATTCCGCTCCACAAAGGTGGAGCCACAACAGACCCTGGGAACTATCACCCTATAAGCCTGACTTAGTCTGCAAGGCTATAGAGCACATCATCATGAAATTCATTAACGGAGACATTGGGAACCTCCAAACACTGGACCCTACCCAGTTCAGCTTTGTTAGGGGCAGATCATGCCTCCTAAACCTTGTGGACTTCTTTGAGACAGTTACCAAGGCTACAGATGAGGGAAAGGTGGTACACACAGCTTACCTAGACCTCGCAAAGGCCTTTGACACCATTCCCCATTCTGGTATTATAGACAAGCTCAGCAGCCTGAACATAACCCCCTATGTCACAATATGGGTTGCCAACTGGCTCACGGACAGAACCCACATGGTAAGAGTTGCGGGAGCTAGGTCTGACTCTAAACCCGTTACAAGTAGTGTTCCCCAGGGCTCAGTCCTAGGACCCCTTCTGTTCGGCATATACTCCTCAGAGGTACAGGCAAGCACATGAGGACTAGGGCTGACCAAGTTCATGCACAACTGCAAAGTAGGGGCTATAATTGACTCTCTGGCTGACACAGACATCCTACAAAAGGGTCTCACTGAGAAGGACACCTGGTGTCAAAATCATGGCCTCAAGCTAAATGTCAAAAAGTGCATAGTCATCCCCTTTGGAAAAAACAAAGTACCCACAAACTACCACATAAGTGGTAGTCCCCTAAATACGAAAGACATAATAAGGGATCTGGGGACTCAAGTAGATAGTAAACTCTCCTTTGATAATCACATTGCCAAAGTGGTTAGAAAATCCTTCTATGTGGCACACCTTATCACAAAAGGGTTCACATCCAGATCAAAAAAGGTCATTGTGCCCCTCTACTCATCGCTCATCAGCCCCATCATAGAGTACAATGCCCCATTTGGGATGTATCTTACAAGACACCTGCAACAGCTGGAAAGACCACAAAAGTACCTCACCAAGAGTATCACTGGCCTCAAACAGATGCTCTATGCAGCTCGACTGAAGAAACTCCAGCTGTACTTGGTTGTATACCACCTACTCAGAGGTAATCTCTGCCTGACATACAAGACCATGTCCAACCCAGAACTGATGGACATGCTTCTCCTAAAGAAAAGCTTATCCCCTCGAGCCCTAGGGATCTAAACCTCACCACAACAATAAATAGGATGTGCTGGAGGGATAGATTCCTGTCACAGAAACTTCCTATGCTTTGGAACAAGATTCCAATCTACATTAGGCAGAGCTCCTCGCTAACACTCTTCAAGAGAAACCTTGACGAGTGGATGTGAAACAGAAAGTTTACCCTGGGGATCACTTCAGTGGCTCTGCTGGACAGAGGCACAGGGAACTAATCTAAGGGGGCAGCGAAAGCCAACACATTCTGGCTAGGCTTATAAATGCCTTTGGGCGGATAGTCTAGTACCTACCTATGAAACTATGAACCTATATAAAAGGTTTACACACCCATGTTAAAATGCCAGGTTTTTGTGATGTAAAAATATGAGACCACAATGAATCATTTCATAACTTTTCTGACCTTTAGTGTGACCTATAACCTGTACAATTCAATTGAAAAACAAATCTGTTGGGGGAAAAAATATAAAAAATAAAAAACATACAATATGCTGGTTTAAGGGTGTGCTTAAGTGTGCACACCCTTAAACTAATCCTTTGTTGTCTAATACTTTGTCGAAGACCTTTTGATTTAATTACAGAATTCAGTCTTTTTGAGTAGGAGTCTATCAGGATGGCACATCTTGACTTGGCAATATTTGCCCACTCTTCCTTGCAAAAGTGCTCCAAATCTGTCAGATTGTAAGGGCATCTCATATGCACAGTGCTCTTCAGGTCACCCCACAGATTTTCTATTGGATTTAGATCTGGGCTCTGGCTGGGCCATTCCAAAACTTTAGTTTTCTTTGGTGAAGCCATTCTTTTGTTGATTTGGATGTATGCTTGGGGTCATTGTCATGTTGAAAGGTGACATTCCTCTTCATCTTCAGCTTTCTAGCAGATGTCTGAAGGTTTTGGACCAACAGTGACTGGTATATGGAACTGTTCATAATTCCCTCCACCTTGACTAAAGCCCCAGATCCAGCTGAAGAAAATCAACCTCTAAGCATTATACTGCCACCACCATGCTTCACCGTGGGGATGGTGTTCTTTTGGTGATGCGAAGTGTTGTTTTTGTACCAAATGTATCTTTTGGAATTGTGGCCAAAAAGTTCAGCTTTGGTCTCATCAGACCATAACACACTTTCCCACATGCTTTTGGGAGAGATGATATATTGTTTTGCAAATTTTAGCCAGGCCTGGATGTTTTTCTGTGTAAGAAAAGGCTTCCATCTTGCATCCCTACCTCATACTCCAGACATATGGAGAATACGGGAGATAGTTGTCTCATGTAGTACACAACCAGTACTTGCTAGAAATTCCTGCAGCTCCTTCAGTGTTGCTGTATGTCTCCTGGCATCCTCCCTGACCAGTTTTTGTCTTGTCTTTTCATTAATTTTTGAGGGACATCCAGTTCTTTGCAACATCACTGTAGTCCCATATTTTCTACACTTTTTGATGACTGTCTTCACTGTGTTCCATGGTATATCCAGTGCTGTGGAAATTCTTTTGTACCCTTCTCCTGACTGATACCTTTCAACAATGAGATCCCTTTGATGCTTTGTAAGCTCTCTGCGAACCATGGCTTTTGCTGTAGAAGGCAACTGAGTAAATGTCAGGAAAATCCTACAAGGACAGCTGAACTTTATTTGGGGTTAATCAGATTCCCTTTAATTAATGGCAGGTGTGTACCCAAGAAGACTGAATGCTGTAATTAAGTCAAAAGATGCTTCAACAAAGTATTAGTTTAAGGGTGTGTATACACATCAAAGTAGTAGTTTAAGGGTATGTACATGTATGCAAATAATGTATTGTAAGTTTTTTATTTTTTATATTTTCCCCTAACAGATTTGTTTGTTTTTCAATTGAATTGTACAGGTTATAGGTCACATTAAAGGTGGGAAAAGGTTTGAAATTATTTATTATGGTCTCATTTTTTTATATCATAAAAACCTGGCATTTTAACAGGGGTGTGTAAACTTTTTATATCCACTGCAGTTAAAGCAAAAGCAGTACATTTTTATAGATGTAAAGTGTACTGTAAATGTGTTAGGGTGTGGGATATCTTACTGTAGAGATCTGGTGGTTGTCTGCTGACATCAGTGATCCATTCCAGCAGTAGCTCATGAACCTTCCAATAAAGGTCGTCAGAATGGCAACAAACCTGCATGCCTATCCTGAAGATTCAGCCCATCTGCAAAACTCCATGACAATCGATCATGGAGAAATTCTTCTGGTGTGCCCTCATCCTCACCTCATGTTGGATGTAGATGGTAAGCAGCTTCATCATCTCCTCATCAGTCTAGTTGGGTGCACGGATGCACCTCAGCCTCCTCTCAATTGGCAGCTTTCTTGACAGAGTTGTGGAAGAGTTCTGAGAACTCCTTCTGAGAATAGCTTGTGGGGATACTGCTAAGTTTTCAGATAGCAAAGGAATGAGCTGGAAGTGTAGCAGTTTCATGCTTTAAGTTTACCGCATTGAAGTTGGAATCAACCCATTGGTAGACATTACATGTGATGTACATGTTCGCATATATTGGTTATTATTGTGAGTTTATGCTGAGCTCTGAACACTTATGTTGAGTTATTCATTAATGAGCAGAGATCTGAGGACTTATGCAGATGTACACGCATGCGATTCAGAAATATTCAACGCTAACGTAAGTCATCTGTAATATATATATTAATGTAATAATAATATAAGTCATCTGTGCGCTATAGACCTCATACTGTTAGGTATACTCACATATGCATTTGAAGAAAGTAAGCTTTGCCCTAGGTGTGCTGCAAGTTTGTCAGTATTCTGATACTGTAAATAATGAATTATTTTATGAAAAAGCTGTCATGTATTTCTTATGTTTAAAATTGGCATTTGCTGTGTTATTTCAACATTCCTATGTTTTTGAATAATATAAGTACTGCGGGTTGGTTTCTTACCATTTGCAGGCAGGAATAATGACACATATCCTTCCTTCACTATTCCATTGTAGATACTGTAATTATGAGTGAAGCCAGATGGCCTGCCCATTTAAATGTTTGTATGTACTGCAGTTTGCAGATGCTAATGGATTACAAGTCAGTTTGCAGGGATGGCATTATGCAGTGTAGTCTGCAGATGCCACTATACAATGCAGCAATCCCTGAGACACGCCTACTTATTTTAATATTAACTTGATGATCCTCATATATGACAGCCTACATTTTCTCTGCTCAGGTCACACATTCATTATCTCTACAATCTACTTAAACACTTGTGTTTACTGTGATGCATTGGCTTGTTCAACAAATATATGCCTTTATCTTTCAAATGTTACAGATTTAGCAGTTATACATTATGCTCAGGTTAATTCCATATCCCTAGTATCAAACTTGCACTGAAGGTGTAGTGATAATATTATAGTATAATGTGAACATTCCCAGTGACACAGGTTCAAAACACCCTGTTATACATATTCACAGATAAGTATTGTCACGTGTCTCAGTTATTGTGTACGTTACACCAAGTGGATTACTTTTGTCAGTGTTAATACATATGTGGCACATATTACTTGTAATGTGTGAGTAGTACGGATTAATGATAGGCATCAGTATATATATCATATTTGCATGTGTTATACTGCATTGGCCTTGCATGCAATTTGTTCAGCATTAATACTTGTTACACTGCTGATCAATAACCCTCGATAGGTATAGTATAGATTTACATCTTGATATGTAGATGAGTAACAGAAGTAGAAAATATAACTTTAATGTGAGAGCAAATGAGATTAGGAACCAATTTGGATGAACAGGTAATATACTGTGGAGGACACAGGTATGCCATGACATCACCAACATGGTAAATGATGTGGTTGGTCACAATAGATCACAAGATGCAGGTCTTTCATGAGGTTCAGACATGGGCCTCCATAGAGGTAACTTGATATTACCACTAGAGGTGGCAAAGGGATGCCACAGGTGGAGGATAACCTATACTTCTCCTGAAAAGACAACTTTATTGCTGGCAGTGCATCACTTGTCAAGACAGACATATTTCAGGGGGAGACATACAGGCTGGTGTACCAAGATGCCACAATATGTATGATGTTCCAGTTCACAACAGTACATGATACTTGTATGGCCATGCAATCCTACATGTCTTATCTGTTCATGTGTATTTCACAGTGTTATCTGGAAGTAGAGCAAGTGAGGCCATACCAGATAAGGACAGATCTGGTAAGAGTGTCTTTGTATAGGCATACCTCTCAGCTATGGACAATGGTTCATAGGTTCATAGATAGGTACTAGGCTATTGGCCCCAGGGCCTATACAAGCCTAGCCAAAAAGGTGCCCTGGCTTTCGCCACCCAATAAAATTATTTTCCTGTGCCCCTGTCAAGCATAACCACAGAAGTGATCCCCGGGGTGAATTTCCTATCACCCATCCAACCATCAAGATTTTTCTTGAAGAGTGCTAATGAGGAGCTCTGTTTGACATAGATAGGTAGTCTGTTCCAGAATATGGGAAGTCTCTGGGACAGGAATCTATCCCTCCAACATGTTCTGTTTATTGTGGTGACAAGGTTTAGGTCCCTAGAGCATGTAGCTCGGAGGGATTGGGATTTCTTTAAGTGGATATGTCCAACAGCTCTGGGTTTGACATAGCTTTGTATGTTAGGCAGAGATTGCCTCTGAGTAGGCGATATGCGACAGAGTAAAGCTGGAGTTTTTTGAGACGGTCTGTGTAAGGCATCTGTTTGAGGCCAGTAATTCTCTTTGTGAGGTATTTTTGCTGCCTTTCCAGTTGTTTTATATGTCTTGTGAGGTACATACCAAAAGGGGCGTTGTACTCTATAATGGGTCTAATGAGTGATGAGTAGAGGGGAACAATGACCTCTTTTTTTCTGGATGAGAAACCTTTTGTGATGAGGTGTGCCACGTAGAAGAATTTTCTGACCACTATGGCGATGTGATTATCAAAGGAAAGACTACTGTCCACCTGTGTCCCAAGGTCTCATCACATTTTTGGTGTTAAGTAGACTACTGCCTATGTGGTAGTTCATGGGTACAGAGTTTTTACCAAAGGGGATGGCAATTCACTTTTTGGCATTGAGCTTGAGACCATGTCTTTGACACCAGGCATCTGTCTCACTGAGGCCCTTTTGTAGGATGTCCACATCATTAGGTGTTTCGATTATGGCTCCTAGTTTGCAGTCATCTGTGAATTTATTTAGCCAAAGACCTTCTGTGTTAGCCTGTACTTCAGAGAAGTAGATACTAAACAGGAGAGGAACCAAGACTGACCCTGTGGTACTCCACTTGTCACTGGTCTGAAGTCTGATTTGGAGCCTGCTACTTTCACAGTGTGGGTTCTGTCAGTAAGCCAGTTGGCAGCCCATCCTGTGACATAGGGATTTATACCTAGTTTAGTGAGTTTATCTATAATTCCAGAGTGGGGGGATGGTGTTGAATGCCTTGGCGAGATCTAGCTAGGCTGTGTGAACCACCTTACCCTCAACCACCTTACCCTTATCTATGACTTTGGTGACTACTTCAAAGAAGTCTATCAGGTTTAGAAGACATGATCTGCCTTTTACAAACCCAAACTGTGTGGGATCCAGAGTTTGGAAATCTCCAATTTCTTTGTTTATGAGTTCCATGATGATAAGTTCCATGGCCCTGCAGACAAGGCTCGTCAGGCTAATGGGGCGGTAGTTCCTGGGGTCTGTTGTGGCCCCCCTTTGTGGAGTGGGATAACTGTCGTGGTGTGCCATTTGCGGTGTGCCATTCAATGAGCACAAAGTCTGAGGTGAGGCTATGATTGAACATGGTACTTAGGTGGGGTGCCAGTTCATTCTGTAGTTCATGTAGAAGGCAGCCTGGGATGTTGTCAGGTCCCATGGATGCTGTGTTCTTGGCTTTGGAGAGTGAGGTTTTTACCTGTGCAGCCATGATTACAGGAACTTTGCATTCTTCCGGTTTAAAGATGGGCCCTTTAAGGGGTGAGAGGGGGGGTAAAGTTAGCACTGAACCTATCTGCCAGGATATTGGCAATATCAGTTGGTTCTATATATTTAGTGTCATTGTGCTGTAACTCAGAGCAGATCTGAGTGTTGCCATTGAGATTCTTGACATAGCTATAGAATGCTTTGTGGTTGTCTTTAGAATCAGTGGCAATTTTGTTTTCATAACTAGCTTTGGAGGATTTTATGAAGGATCTCAGATTCTTACCGAGGCTGAACAGGGAGTTCATCCAATCGTGGGATTTTACTCTTTTTTGCAACAGTTTCTTTCTTCTGTTGTAAAGTTTGTTTTTGGGAGAAGACCACCAGATTGGCTTCCTTTTTTGGAGGATAGCAAATGCCAAAAAATAACAGGAGGATAAAGGCCCAAGCATAGAGACAGATCTTAAATATTGCTCTTATAAACTTAGAAAGTTGCTGGAATAACAGGTTTTGTGTTCACATGCATTTTCTTCTCAAATTTATTTTTTATTTTTCAAATACATTTGAATGAATTCCATATTATTTATACATAACATCTTAAATAACTATGTACACTATTTACATTAGCCTGACACTATAACAGATCTTAATGTATACAGTTACTTTATAAGTATGTCCAATCCATTATCAGAGTGTCTGATCAATTATTGTTTAGTGTCAATCAATGATAAGACTTTTCCCCAAGGTTTGTTGATAAATGGCTTTGGATAAATTCTTAGTTCTTTACTTTTAATTACTAATAATGCTGTGGTCTTCAGTAGGCTGTAGAATTCTTCCAAAGTTGGTATTGTGTTTGTATTCCATTTTCTTGTTATACACTTCCTTGAAATTGCAAGTATAGTCCATACTAGATACATGTTTGACCCATTCAGATGAGGACCTTCATTCGCATTTAATAATACAAGAGCTTTAGTTAAATAAAATGATTCATTAAATAAAGCTTGTAGAATGTTATTAATACCATTTCAAAATTGCTTAATTTTAACACAATCAAAGAAAATGTGGTTCCAGTCTGCATTGTGTACTTGCTCACATCGCCAATATATTCCTTTTATGGAAGAACTAATTTTACTGTTTTTGTCTGGCATACAGAATGCTCTGTGCAAACATTTCCAATTAAAAACTTTCCAGTATTGTGTAAAGGATGTATATTTTTTCGATAATAAGATATTTGTTTTAATATCTTCAGTTCACTGTATTGAGTGTCCTTTCATTATATATTTCCAAGATAAGGCTTTGGGTGTTTTATAGTTTATCAATATTTTGTAACATTTTGAAATACTGTTTCCCATGACAAAGTCATTATATGTGATTTTATATATGTATTTCATAAATTTAGGTATTTCTTTAAATGAAGAATTGTTAATTATTCTACTTAAATCTTGTGAATATGAAAGAATACTCTATTAAGTTAGCCAGTCCTGTTGTGGAATTTTGTATTTTGTTTTTATTACTTGCATATCTAAAACTTTTAGTTCTTTGATACATTGGAGCCAACAAACAAATCCTTTCTGTTCCCAGGAATTAATAATTTCTCTGTATATTTTATGTGGAAAGTTCTTTGTGACTATAAATGGTGTTATAAGATCAAACCAGATTTTTAAATCTATATTTGCTTTAATAATTTTCCTAACCGAGTCAATGTAATAATTAATAATATGATTTTTAATGGATTTAGTTATGTTATATTGCATACTAATGCATATGTGCCATGGCAAATTGTTTTTTCTGTTATTTGAAACTTTTTTTGGTAAATCAAATTCATTTATTGATATTACAGTTAGTAATTCTTTCCAATTTGCAGAGTAATTTGGACTTATCCAATCTGACATTGTTTTAGATATTGATGCTTTTATATATGTTTCTATATCAGGAAAGTTTAATTCTCCCTGTTTCCATGGTCTGATATGATGTATTAAAGATATTCTGTTTATTTTGCGAAATTATAAAAATTTTATTAGACATGAATTTATTTCTTTAAGTATATTCCTTTCTGGTAACAGTTGTATTGCCAAGGCTATATATATATATATATATATATATATATATATATATATATATATATATATACATATATATATATATATATATATATATATATATATATATATATATATATATATATAGATCTTGGACAGTAAAACCATTTTTATTAACTGTAGTCTATCTTCAAATATTAATATTATTTTGTTTCATTTTTCCACAGAGATTTTAATTGTATTGATGATATTATTGTAGTTTATTGAGACTAATTCGTCATTATCCTTGCATAACTCAATTCCTAGATATTTTAAGGTAGATTCTCTTTTCCCTATGATGTGATCCCCCCCATAGTCTGCAGTTCATTTTTTTATTTAAAAATAAAAAAATTGATTTTGATTTATTGAAATGGAGTCCTGAAGTCATGTGAAATTTGTCAATTAACATATCTAATTCTTCTATTGGCTCTTTTGTATTAGATAATGTTAGTAATATGTCATTAGCAAATAGCATTACTTTAGAATTGTATTGTTCATAAACATTTATTCCTTTGATTTTTATATTGTTATGAATTGAATCTGCCAATATTTCAATAGCCAGAGCAAATAGAATTGGTGACATGGGACATCCTTGTTTTGTGCCTTTTGTTATATGTATAGATTCAAAGGTAAAAGGGCCTAACTTCATCTAGATTTAATTGATTGTATGTATATTTTCTTTATGGAAATGTTCCATATAGTGATTTCTATACGCATCACGAATGTCACCTATATCCGAGACATTTTCCCTTTCTTTTCATGGAAGATATTTTAATGTTATTAGCTTTTGATTGTATTTTGATTCTTGTTGATAAATTATGTAGATATTTGGCAGAATAAGGTATTCATTTTTAGTTTTTCTAAAGCTAAACTAGTTTTATGTGTTAGAATTTTGTTGTATTTATTGTTTAATACTTCTACTTTCTTTTTCATCTCCAAATGATTTTGATTTTTTTTTCAGCTTTTATTAACCAAAGTTTGGATTGTAGATCTAATAATTCAGAATCCCATTCTCTGATTTTTTTTTTATACCAAGTTAGGGTTTTACCATATATGTAAGCTTTTAATGAGTCCCATACCATTATTTTATTTATCTCTGTGGTGTAATTAGTATCTAAGAAGAACTGTAATTCAGATAATAACCAGGGTTCAAACTCTTTAATTTTAGTTATATATGCTGGAATTCTGGAGTTAAAGATTAATGGTTTGTACCCATTTTGAAGTTTTAGCATCAATGAATTGAGGTCTGAAAAGGGGCAGGGAGTGATTGATAAATTAATAATTTTAGAGTGCAAGTCATGGGCAACAAATATTTTAACTATTCTTGTTTGGGTACCAAATCTGTGAGATCTTGATGGGAAAACAACAAAGATTTATCTGCTTTAAATTTGAAAGTCTCTACCAGATGTAATGATTCTGTCCACTTGTTTAAAGCTTTTGATACAGCAGATGTACGTAGCAGTCTTTTATTTGTAGTTTCAGAAATACCAAATATACAGTTAAAATCTCCTCCTAATATTAAGTTGCCTTTATAATTACTGGAAATGAAATCCAAGTGTTTTTTAGCAGTTCCTGTGCCAATGCCTGGGAACCAGTACAGATTGGCTAGGGTCCATATTCTGTTATTATATTTAACTATTACTAATGCCATAAGGCCTTCTTTATCTTCATACTTAAAAATGATTTCTGGGTTAATCATATTTGTTTTCCATGAAATTGTTATCCCTTTTTGTCTTTGTCTTATAAGTGGATTCTGCCGGTATCATATATTTCTTAGGATTCCATTTATAATTGTCATTTGTTTTGAAATGCGTTTCTCGATGGAAAACAATTTGTGCTTTGTTCAGTTTTAAATATTTCGGTAGATTTGATCTCTTGCTATGATTGTTTAAGCCATTGGTATTTAAAGATAATAAAGTTAAATCCATCTTAGGTTGTTTAGACTATGTATTTTTTATTTTATTGTGACTATTAAATATTCTCCTCTGATAACTATGAAGTATATGTTTGAGCTTTTAAAGGAAATTATCAGTTTTATACTTTTGAGTGTTTACCAATAAAGTAATGCTTTGGTCAGGCATAGTAAAAATGTTTTTGTGAAATAAATTTAAATTAATAAATGTTAACAAAACTAAGATCCACACTAGCCATGGAATGAAAATCATTCGTAATCTGATGGATAAACCTAAGTCCATCAGATTATCACTCATACCTTGACAATCTAGAACATCTGAGCTCCATAAATTGAATTATCTAATGGAGAATATTTGTATAGGGAATAAGCAATATTTATATTTTGAACAGATATAGTACTATTGTAGATTAGACATAATTCTAATACAATATAAATGTCTATTTATTGTATAAACAATATTTACATGAAAAATATATGACAAGCAATTCAATCATAGTAAAGTAGGATGTATCATATATAAAACCTCAGTAAAAGATTATATCACACAGTTGTTTAACATATTCACCCTTATTGATGGAGTCTTTCAAAACATATTACTTAATATAAATAGTTGGGAATAATATTTATACCTAATATTTATAATACAATGTATTTTACTGGATATGTCAGAAGTTATATTTCAATGTTTGCCAGCATTTAAGTAATCACTTTGTTTTTTGCTAACTTACTTAAAGCATCACATTTGGTTTATGTGAACATTTTAATTATCAGTGCATCCCTCTTCCCCCATTTCCTACACATAAGGATTTTCATATCTATAATTTCTTATTATAAAATGAGTGAAATTATAGGTTAAAAACAACAAATTCACTTATTGTGATTAATGATTACAAGTTCCCTTTCCATATTCATAAAGTGCCATTTTATGGTATATGTGATGCCCATACCCTGGCCCAGCAATCAAGGAGTCTCAATCCTCATCACTAACACCTGGGAGGTTGTCTCCTAGAAGAGAAAAGGATAAATAATATACACAGTAAAGTACAATTTCCCTTAAGTGCACACAGAGATCACAGTCAGTCTGGGGCTGGTTGCTCCCTTGGTCACCAGGTCCCCAATAAGACTCCCCACTGGAACAGCTATAGGGTCCAGATCTGAGCCTAGCTGGCAAGCTAACCTCCAGTGCCCTCTCTGTCCAACCAGTGCTTCATGTCCCTTCCCAAGTAGCTGACACACACCCACACTTTGAGGTAAGTATTTATACAATTTCACAGACACTCCTGGGAAAGGCTGGCATAGATTCTCCATCTGTGCCCCTTTACCCAGACTATACGGTAGTAATTACTGCCACCACCAGCTTAATATAATTATCAGCTACTAAAAGGCCCTTAAAGAGTGTCCCGTTATTACTGTGCGATATTATAATCCAATGGTAGTATGACTAGACAGTCAAGGCTTAATTTGGAGTGACTTAGACAGTAAAATCTGTAAATATGTAATGTACTTTACAGGTTAAATTATCTCTACATAAACCAGCCACAGGTAAAGGTTTTAAAAGATTTAATAATTAATTATAACACAAGACAAAACTACTACAGTATATTGCTACACAAGTTCAGAGATCACACAGAAACTTCAAACAATATCGTAGGAAAGATCTGATTTCAAAGAAAATTACTTAGTCTAACTTTCTTCTAAGTTTAACTATTCCTAAGAGAAATCACAGTGCTATTATCTTACGTACATACATAAAGAGCAAGCAGTGCTGGGTTAGATGTCCAAGATCAAAATGCTTCTTTTTCTCTCACTCAACAATAGTTTTTAAACACTAACCAACAGCTCTCCAAGGTCCTCCCAAATTACATCCTTTTAACACTTAGTCCAGAGTTCCCAGGCCACAAACTGCATTATTTAGCAAGCTAACACCTGCTCAGGAGACTACAACAATAAAAGGTATTTCACATATACACTCTAGCAGAAACCAGAGCAATAAAGCACCTTCCACATGTAAATGCTGGCCCTTAACTTTAACCTTAAAACAATGGGCCTGAAACCTTCATCCAGACTCACTGGAGCCAACTTGTAAACATCAAAGAGATTCATAAGATCTTTTCAGCTTCAGACACATTTGAAATGCTTGGCTTGGTTTTCTTTACAGCATATGGCAATGTTGCAACAATCTTGAAGTTCACATTTTACAGTGTTTTCTTTCATTTAAAACACAATCCTGTATTTTACATTTATTTATACAGTTGATAGAATTGTGTATCAAATTCTATTTGACTAGGCTGGCAGCCTTCACCCATCTTCCTCCAATCTTCACACCATATACTGAAAGTTTTTAGATTTAAATTGCAACATTCTAGTTTGTATAATCAGCAAAGGTTAAACTGAGTGAGTATTGTCAATTTAATACTATTTGTTCAGAATATTATTGTTGCATTCTGTGACATTTGAAGTCCAGGCTTCTATTGTTTCCCTTGAACAACTTTGTCAGTTTGATGTCATGTATAAAACATTAGTTACCTTGGTAACTACTGAAGTATACATGGTCAAGATGGGTTACAAAAACTACTATTCAAGTTAAAGCAATTAGATAACTTGTTATGCCTATTTACTTATATAGGAAAATCATCATGATTCCCCTTGATGTTCAATGTAGTGTATGTCATTAATGACAAGTTAAGACGGTAGTGTTATTATACACAAGCCCATGTTATTAAATCCTGTCTTTAATATCTAAATTCATCAGACTGCTTCATCTTATATGGTGATTATATATGTTATGTCTAGATTTACTAAAATCATACATTACATAACTATTGTGTGTGTGCTTTTTTTGGCTGTTGCTTAATTATTTGAGAGACCACAAGCTGTAATGCTTATTGTTATTAGCTCCTTCCAAGCATGTTTATACAGTCCATAGACTTTAAATTATGAGACCCTTCTTGTTTCTTATTTGTTATAAGTAAGTATATTTCCATCCTTACATACACACATATCAGTACTTCAAGCGCGGGTAAAAATGCCCATCCAGTTTTGTGAGAATACCATTCACTAGTTCATGTGGTGTGTTTCCAGGCTGTTCTTAAAATATACAAACCAATATTTGTCCTGTTCCATTTTACCAGCCTGTTCCATGCAGTGGCCATTCTGCCAGTAAACCACTCAACACACCTTCCATTCCCATGGATACTTCTATGAAGGAAATCTGATTATTCCCTAGCAATTCCCAGCAACTCCAAACACCCCTAGAATCGGCTATCCCCATATGCCCAACACATACGAACAAGCTCACCTCCCAGACCACTGCAAAGGGTTCTGCACAAGACCAAGTGCTCTTAGTCTTTCACAATAACTCAGACTTCCACTCTTATGTAAATCCTTAATGTGTTTGGACCAAAATACATTTTAAATATAAATTGTGCTTATTATTTTTTTATTTTTATTTTTTAATCAACTTAATGAGCTAAACGAAGTGTTGGTAGACCATCAATATGTGTACATGTGGTTTAAAACAACCCCTTTATTATATATATATTTTTAAATCAAAAACTTCATTGCCAGGAATCATCTTGGAGGCTTCTCAGAGTCATTAAGCATTATCTTCACTCTGTCTCCATTACCATAGCAACCTGGGAGCATCTGTTTCTGTTAGTGTGTTTGTGTACTGCATGCCAGAGGCTCGTGATGCACCTGAAGCAAAGCTTCACTTCCCTGCATCTTCAAGCCTAAATTCCCTCCCTTTCAGCAAGGCAGCAGCTCGGAAAAGAACAGAGAGCAAACAGATAAAAAAAAAAACTCCAAACAAGCCACCACAACAAGAGCTAACACATTCTTCCAGCCTTCCCATCTCTCACTCAACAGATGTATAAACAAAGTATTCTCTGCCAAAATACCTCAAATAACAGTTTTATCCATCACCTTCCCCTGGATCCAGGCTAAAACACCAAACGTCTCTTCCTAATACACATGCATCAGTATACCTTAATCACAAGCCGCAACCCACAGCTTCCCGGAGATGAAAACAGCAACATAGAACAGCTGCCAGACACATTTGCAACCACACCCACACCATGTCAGGCTTAATCAAACAGCTCTCAAAGAAAGTTATGATACCTGCCATAATTAATATTAACTATGTTGAGACAGAATAATAATGACATTTGTACTAGCTGCCAGACACAGCTGCATCCACACACAGTATATCAGGATTGATCAAACAGCCCTCGAAGCTATGATACCTGCCATAACTGATATTAACTATGTTTAGACAGAATAATAATGACATTTGCACTAGCTGCCAGACACAGCTGCATATCAGGATTGATCAAACAGCACTCGTAGCTGTGATACCTGCCATAATTGATATTAACTATATTTAGACAGAATAATGATGACATTTGTACTAAGAGCTTGCTACTATTAATTAACCAGGATATACATAACATTTCAAAATCATACTTTAACTGAATAAGACATTAGTCTCCATGACAGCATTTTTTAAAACACTCTACTGTTACTGCTATTATATATGATGTTAATTTGTTACATTTGAGTCTGAACTCTGATGAATGGTACCTTTTTGAATTAGTTAATTAATTACTTCAATTATTGTAAGTAAAATCAATGAAAATTGAACAAGATAAGCATTCATTGAGTTCAATTAGGGGAATAGAAACTTCTATGTTTGTATTATATGTTGCTTTGTTTGGCTTATATATAATGTAAATAGTAACCCATCTTGACCTACCTTTGTTTGTTCAGAGTTATTGTACGTTTTTGAAAATTCTGAATAAATCATTACTGTTTCTCAGATGTTTAAAAAACCCTCCTTTTTTAAATAAAAATAGATGGCAAGTGATGTCCAATATCAGTTGATACTTTGAGAGATGTAATTGTAAGAGTTATTTTTTGTGGGCAGCTATCTTGGAATCAGTTTTTTTGTTTCTTCTTTCTAGCATCATTCCAAGGATTTGTTTCTTTTATTCTTTTAAGAGTAGGAGCCATCCATTCCATTTCTTCTGGGACAGACACTATGTTGTTGTTTTTGATGAATATAGTAACTTCTTCTAAGTCATTAAAGGTTCTCATCTCATTGGCAAAAAGTACTTTTATCTTGGCTGGAATGACCAGCTGTACATTAATGCTGTTTTGTTTCAACAGTTTTATTATTGGCCAGACTGTTTTCCTTTGTTCTAGTATTCTGGAAGAATAATCATTGTCAAACCTTATCAGGCTTTGATTATATTTTAAGGGTGATTTTCTCCAAGCAGATTTTAATATTAGTTCCTGTCCAGAAATGAAAGAAATTTTATAACTATGGATCTAGGTGGATTATTTGTTGAGTTAGAAGCAGGTTTCCTCAGTGCTCTATGCGCCCTTTCAATTCCAAATGAAAATCCCTCTTTCAAGTCGAAAAATTCAGGAATCCAGGTTGTTAAGAATGAAATAATGTTTTCTCCTTCAGAGTTTCCTGGCAGACCAAAGATCCTTATGTTGTTTCTCCTTTCCCTGTTTTCAAAGTAATCTATTTTGTTAAGCAGCCATGTATTCTGTTTAAGCAGAAATTCTTTTGGGAATTCTTCCTCTTTGAGTCACCCTTCAATGTCATTTAGAGAAGTCTCTATATTTGTTATTTTTGTATGGTGTTGCTGTAATAGTTCCTTAAGAGTATCAGTCTGTTTTTGAGAATTTAATTTGAGGTTTTCTAAATAATTTTTAAAGCCATCCATCTTCAAAGATAGTTCCTGTAAGGTAGATGTCATCAATTGCAGTTCTTTTTTCAAAGCAGAATCTGGATGAAAATTCCTTGAGTTGTTCATATTCAGTGACTCAATATAGCTCCACGTTACTTGACAGAAACATTTTTGTATATCTCCACCAGCATACTTATGTAGTTTAATAGTTTATCTATAGATTTATGGCATTTTAAACTTGAAAATAATAAAACTTTTCCTATATTATTATACCAGTTTATGGAGCTCTCAAAATTCACTGCTCTCAGTTGGCCCTCTAGGCACCACCCTACATGCATTTTCTGAAGGACATGAAGTGTGAAACTCAATTGTCTATAATTATTTAGTGACATCAGTCCTCAATAATTTACCAGAAAATACAGATTTTAAGAGGAACAGATCAAAAATATGAGGCAAACATCTGGACATTCTACAAAATCTGGACAGTTGCAAGGTATGTATATAGGGTATATACCACTGAAATTAAGTTCCATTGTAAACATACCTTCTGATGATCTCTTCCACTATTCAGGGCCATCACATCAGGTCATACATCCAGGACCATAAGATATGTGTTTGGCTGCTTAGATAGGACTGGCTATAGTGCTACACCTGATGCAGGATGCTGTCAGTCACAGTTTTTCACATTTGTACCTATTCATATGTCTTTACAATCATGACAATCACCACAGGGGTAGAATCACAGGAAGGCATGTTTAGTCCAAATGCTTGTGTAAGCAATGTTAGCATTCTAATACCATTAGCAGTTATTATGCCTAATGATGATTTTCCATTATATATAAGGGCACTCAGCCCTCAGGCCAGGTAAGTGGATGTTTACATTACATTTGCGTATACTTTAGGAATTGTTCTGGTACTTCAGCACATCTATTGTTCCATACAGCTATGTTATATGCATTTTATATGCCACATGTCTGTGTTTGCAGCACATCCACTTTCCAGCTCCTTGGCAAGCCTGTCCATTGATCCTGAGGCAAGATTGTGATGTGTTACAACCACACAGTACAACCAATGACACACAGAGCACTACATTGGGGTTAACTCTGTCAAGTTCTGGTGGGGTCAGTCCTGTGGATCAGGCTGTAGCCTCCAGTAGGGTAAATAGTTAAACTGGTCAGTCTGAGGCCAGTTGGGCATTGGATATTGGTCAGGAAATTGACTTTGAGTAAATGTTCCCAGGTGAGTCTGAGAAGGGTGGTGACTCAGCTCCACAATGGACTAGTAATGTCTGCAGGAAAGCATGTAGGCAAGTGGCCGATATGTGTGGACATTTGTCTGATGGTGGACACCTGTTCTCCAGGTATATGAACATTCCTAGGAACATCGTGGCAATGGCCTGCATGCCCTTGTTCATGCTACTGATCAAGTAGCACACATGCTCTGTGTGTTACATGAGGGTCATGAGTGGTGGCATCGATAGGTCATGGTAGCACTGGCTAAACAGTATGATAGTGTGGTATCTGATATATGTTTTGTCAAAAGCTTTGTCACAGCTGTTCTTCAGTAGTGCCTAAGTTCAGCTTGGGCAATACATGCCCTAACACACATCAGCAGAATACCACCAGCTGGGAGAGGGAGACTTCCTCTTGCATAACCCACACATGGAACTCGTCCATTACCATCTTTGCTATAATGCGTATGCACATTTGCATGTCCCAACATAGCAACTGCACTGCTGCACTTACCCACAGTGTGCCCCTACATACACATCTCCACCTTCAGATCAATGGTACAGCACTATGGGTATAGTGTTTCCTCATGTGGCAGGGCAGCCAGGACCACCGTTACCCAAGAGTGTGCATCATTTTGTGTCACCTTGACCCAGTAGCGATGATGCCTATTGTGCTGACCACTACATAATGTGCAAAGCATTGGTGTTTGACATGCCAGATGCCACATTATGTCTATTGTTGCATGACGTACATGAAGGACTGACAAATGGTGTCTCATAATGTACATGATCATGCCTCCTGAACTTGATTGACTTCTTTGAGGCAGTCACCAAAGCCATAGATGAGGGTAAGGTGGTTCACACAGCCTATCTTGACCTCGCCAAGGCTTTTGACACCATCCCCCATTCTGGAATTATAGCTAAACTGACTAAACTAGGTATAAACCCCTATGTCACAAGATGGGTTGCGAACTGGCTCACTGATAGAACCCACACTGTAAAAGTTGCAGACTCCAAATCTGACCTCAAAGCAGTGACAAGTGGAGTACCACAGGCTCCATCCTGGGACCTCTCCTGTTTGGTATCTACTTGTCTGAAATACAGGCTAACACAGAAGGCCTCTGGCCAATGAAATTCACAGATGACTGCAAACTAGGAGCCATAGTCAAGTCCCCAAATGATGTGGACATCCTACAAAAGGGCCTCGCTGAGACAGATGTCTGGTGTCAGAGCCATGGCCTCAAGCTCAATGCTAAAAAGTGCAATGTCATCCCCTTTGGTAAAAACTCTGTACCCATGAACTGCCACATAGGCAGCAATCTACTTAACACTGAATGCGTGATAAGAGACCTTGTGACCCAGGTGGACAATAGTCTCTCCTTTGATAGTCACATCACCACAGTAGTCAGGAAGTCCTTCTACGTGGCACATCTCATCATAAAAGGGTTTTCATCAAGGAAAAAAGAGGTCATTGTTCCCCTCTACTCGACACTCATTAGACCCATTATAGAGTACAACGCCCCTTTTGGAATGTACCTCACAAGACATCTGCAGCAGCTGGAAAGGCCACAGAAGTACCTCACAAAGAGGATTACTGGCTTCAAACAAATGCCCTACACTGACCGCCTCAAAAACTCCAGCTTTACTCCGTAGCATATCGCCTGCTCCGAGGTGATCTCTGCCTAACATATAAAGCTATGTCAAACCCAGAACTGTTGGACATGCTACGCTTAAAGAAATCCCAATCCCTCCGGGCTATACGCTTTAGGGACCTAAACCTTGGCACCACAATAAACAGGACATGCTGGAGGGATAATTTCCTGTCCCAGAGACTTCCCATACTCTGGAACAGGCTACCCATCTATGTCAAGCAAAGTTCTTGATTAGCACTCTTCAAGAAAAATCTTGATGAGTGGCTGGGGAATAGGAAATACACTCCAGGGATCACTTCTGTGTCTCTGCTCAACAGTGGCACAGGAAAATAACTTTATTGGGTGGCATAAGCCAGGGAACCTTGTTGGCTAGGCTTATGTAGGCCCTTGGGCCAATAGCCTAGTACCTATCTATGAACCTATGAACCTATGAACATCTGTCTACAGGTTCGCTGACTTGTTCTATGTTGCCATTGATTTGGCGGTACCTTGGTGTTACAGATGTTTCTGTGTCACATACCTGTTCATACTTGCATTACATCGCCATGTGTTTACATCCACAGTGTACATACTGTTAGGTAAGTCATATATTTTCCTCTAAGAATAGTTCATCATTGTATGCTATTACTGAGTGGACTGGTATATTTCAGATGGCATACCATGTTATTGCTGACACACTATTGTGGCTACTACCTGCATCTCCATCAACATACTTTGCACATGCATTTTCCATTTGCACCTTCAGTATATGTGTACTTTACAATAATAATCAATAATGTCATTGCATGCATAAATAATTACATGCACACTTCCATACATATTAGACCTTACTGATAAACTGTTAAATGTCCTGTAGCTTGTGCTACATACATGTTATCTGTGTATTATTGTAAAGCACTCTGCCTGTATATGAGTAATTCATGTTGTTGCAAACACGTGGGCAGTATACTGTTGTGTACAACAGCATTACAGGTCAGGACAGCCCTGGTCAATATGATGCATGTGTCCCTTGTCAGACATGTGGCTTTAGTGGCACATATTGTCCAGGTGTTGATATCATCAAAAATCTGTATGCAGCGTAGCCTCACACCAGACACGTTAACATAAACCAGTGATACAGTCATTGTGCTTATGGATCTTATACTAATATGTTCATTGTGCATAAGGATCTTATACTAATATGTCCATTGTGCATATGGATCTTACACCACACCCCTATGTATACTTCCTTTAGTTATGCTGCACTCCTCTGTGTACACACAATCAGGCAGTCTAATGCAAGCATCAATGTGCTACATGCACACACCCAATAGATATATGCCACTTACCTTTATGTGGCATGCACAACATGCATACCATACACATCAATAGGTATGGTCGTAGTTGGCAGGGTACTTGGCCTGCATTACTCTGTTTACATGTATTTGTCTATACTCATCCACAAGTATTCATTTATTTTGTGAGTCTGTGACTCAGTAGTTTTAAATCACTGCTAAAACAACATCTTGACCAGTCCTAGTCCTGAACATCTCATCACAAGTTTAAGACCTTGTGTTCACCATACAACACTCTCCAAATATTCTCCTTAAAAAGAATACTCTTAACCTCTCACTGAAATGACAAAATAATTTTTATACATAACTGCTTCCTGTACAATCCACTAAGTTGCATGTGGGCTTTCTCTTTCATAACTTATACCTCTAAAATCTTAGAATGTATAAATGTAACTACTGTTTGTGTATAAATGTAAATAGAAATGTAACTACTCTGTGTTTAACTGAAAATGAGTATAATGCAATGTAAGCAAATACAGCTTTTCTTTCCAGGCCTCCTCTGAAAATGGGTATTACCCAGTGAGACTTTCCCAGTGAACAAAGACAAATAAATAAATTTGTGTAAACAAGGGTATCATAACATATCATATCACATCTTAGTAATGGTATGTCTGAGTCTCCCTGTGCAGACATTCCAGATATGCTACTGTAGCTGTCAGCTGTCATACTGTCATGGGGCACCACTGAGTAAATATATATTTTTTATCTGTGTGCATGTGTACATCTGGCATGTCATGACTCAAAGTTTTGATGCAGATGTTGAGATGCCTCTGGATTTACTATACATGGCCTCAACGTTCATTACCCACACCTGCATTTTCTTACCATCATGTACTTCTGATCATACTATTAGTGTTCTAATGACTCCACATCAGAAAGCTGGGTTTCTTGCGGTAGGTCAAGCCTTGAGTAGGCAGACCACTGTGTTCAGTTGTGATAATACTGTGCTACATGGCACACATAGTGACTTTTCTGCTGTTTATTGCAGTGCACCTTGGATGTGTCCAGAGATGTGAATCATGATTTCAGCATACCAAGCACTCACTCGGTGGTGTTTTTTGTCATGGTGTGTATTCTGTTAAATTCATCTTTAGCAGGCATATGTAGATGAGTCTCTGATTGGTGTCATAAACCAAGGTTCTAGTGTATAACTGCAATCACCTATTAGAAAAGAAATACAGACAATCAGACACATTTCTTTATTGTACCGTGACTTGGTTGAGAGTACATTGCTGCTGTGTATATATACTTACCAAGTAGGATCCCCTCAGGAATGTTACTCCCTTGAAAAGCTGACTTTAAATCACTTTCTAGCCATGAAGTGCCATCATGCACACTACCAGGATGTGTAGCCATCAAACTGATAATGAGGCCAACTGCAAAGCACACTGTCTGACAATGGCGTGATGGCCAACCCCTTTTTTGTTGTAATGTTCTGTATCCTCTGATGCTGGGGTCTTTATTGGTATGCAATTGTAATCTGTAGTAGCAAGAACACAGGAAAGTTGATGATGGCATGGAACCATTCCATGTTATTCTTGTGCTCCCCGGATGTTTCTGGGAAGTATATGAATTCATCCACTTTGTTCAGATAGCTACCAGGAGCTGTGCTATTATGCAACCTGCAGTTATTTTGAACACCCCTGCAGTATCACCCGTATGGTACAGGAATGTCCAAGAAGCCAGTATCCTCAGAATAAGCCATATCTTTCTTTCTACAGGGACAGAATTACCTTGCAGACTGCATGATGTCATGTGAAGTGCATACATCCTATACACAGTCTGTTTTCTTTCTGCAGAATCCACAGGAATACATAGCATTTAGTTATAAATTTGTTAATATGTAAGGTCACACCTATGACACCTGCTGAGTGATTCATGAAGAAGTTGATGTGTATTACTCTTCTGAATTTTATTGCCATTGGGTGCACCTGTTGTGTTTTGGAATCTGTTGTCTGTGTATGGAGTTCACAATTACTTTACACTGGTTAGATTAATTATTGTGCTTTCCATTTAGTAGTTCTTGTAATCACATCTGCCATTACCTCACCAAAGTCTTCATTTGGCTCACAGCACTGCTAATAACTTTCTTTTGGAATCCATCCACCAGATTTTTTGTGGTATTCACTGAGACACAAAACATATTTTGAGATATGAGCTACTAGTTTCTCATGAACATAGATCACCTTTCTACCACTGTAAGACAAAGGGATAGACATATGAGTCTTTGGTCTATGTAGCTCTATTGTGTGCCCTTATGTAATCATAGGATCATACTAGGTTACTAGGCTAATGGCCCTGGGGCCCTTACAAGCCTAGCCAAGAGTTTATCCCCAGAAAGAAACCACGGTCAGCACTTGTCATCCCTGTCAGTGAGAGACACCGGTGGAAACCCTGGGACAAATTTGTGGTCTCCCATCCACTCATCAAGGTTGTGCTTGAAGAGGGTCAGAGAGGCACTCTGTTTGACATGTATGGGAAGTCTAATCCAGAGACGGGACAGCCTCTGGCAGACAAACCTGTCTCTCCAGCAGGTTTTGTTGATGTTGCATATTAAACTCAAGCCTTTCAAGTGGGTAATGCATGAGGAATAAGACTTATGAATTTGGAGCATCTCTAGTATGGCAGGGTATGAGATTGCCTTGTAGGAGAGACACAGATCACCTCTGAGCAATCTGTATGATACTGAGTAGAGTGATAGTGATTTGAGCCTGTCCACATAGGACAAGTGTTGGAGGCTATGGATTCTCTTTGTGAGGTATTTTTGTGGCCTTTCTAGTTGGTGCAGATGTTTGGAGACGTACATACCAAATGGAGCATTATACTCAATTATTGGTCTATGAGGGATGAGTACAGAGATATAATAACCTCCTTTTTTGTAGATGCAATCCCTTTACTTATGAGATGAACCAAGTAAAAGGCTTTCTGACCACTGCCGCTATATGACGGTTGAATGCGAGATTGTTATCAACCTGAGTACCCAGGTCTCTCTCCACAGGTTGTGTGTTTAAGGGGTTTCCGTTGATGTGATAATCAGTAGGGGCCATGTTTCTGCTGAATGGCATGATGATACATTTCTTTGCATTTAGCTTGAGGCCATGACTTTGGCACCGGTCATTAGTTGCTGTGAGACCCTCTTGCAGTATGTTAACATCATCTGGGGAATCAATGACAGCAGCCAACTTGCAGTCATCCACAAATTTGGTCAGCCACAGGCCTTTTGTCTTTGCCTGAACCTCTGAGAAGTAGATGCCAAACAGTAGGGGCCCGAGGACAGATCCCTGGTGAACTCCACTATTGACAGTTCTGCTATCGGAGATAACTGTTTTGACCTTGAGTGTCATGTCAGTGAGCCAGTTGGTCAACCACCTGATGATATAGGGATGTACTCCAAGCTGTGTTAGCTTTTCGATGATGCCCAAGGGGAGGATTGTGTCAAAGGTCTTGGCCAAGTCAAGGTAAGCTGTATGAACTGAATTTCCCTCATCCAGGGCCTTGGTGACAGTCTCAAAAAAGTCAACCAGGTTTAACAGGCAGGATCTGCCCTTGATGAATCTGAACTGGGTGGGGTCAAGTGCTTGGAGATTGCTTATGTCCTGGTTTATGAGATCCATAATAATATGCTCCATGATTTTACAGATCAGTCTTGTCAAGCTATGGGGCGATAGTTTCCAGGGTCAGTAATGGCACCACCTTAGTGCAAGGGGATGACAATGGCAGTTCTCTACTCTGCTGGAATGAAGCCTGTACTTAGGCTTTGGTTGAATAGGGTGTTCAATAGTGAAGACAGTTCTTGCTGGAGATGATGCAGAATACAGCCTGGGATTCTTACAGGTCCTATGGAAGGTGTGTTCTTTAGTTTGGATAGAGCCTTTAACACTTGATCTATGGAGATGTGAGGTACAGGACAAATATTGGGGATATCAAAAGGGCCTTGGGGGGACAGGGAGGTGAAGTTTGCTCTGAAAAAACAATAAATTAAATTGCAGACATGTTGTGACTGTGAACTCAAGACCTACTATTCATTAGGCCACAACTCTACCCATTTAGCTACTTGGGTAGTATATAAGTTCATAGATTAGTACTAAGTTAACTGCCCTTATGGGACATTTTAGGTCTACTCAATGTTAGTTCCATGTGAGATCTTTACTTTATACAGCTTTCTTAACCTGTTTGGACAAATCATTATATTTTTCTTTCAGTGTAAAATGCTTGAGTATTACCCATTCTGTATAGATTAGTAATAAGCTAACTGCCCTTGTTGGCAGTTTCAAGCCTAGTCAGATACCCCATGTAAGAATCAAACCCTGAACCTTGTGTCTATAAGGTAAATACCTTAACCATTATGCCACCTTCCTACCATTTATGCCACCCTCTAACCATATATGACTCCTTTTCCAGTTTAAACTCTTATAGAGTTTTTCTCTATTATTTTTGGGAAGATTCAAATCTGACAACTTAGAAATGACCCTCTTCAAACAAGAGAGTTGCAAAATAATAGCTATTTTAATGCTTTAACTCTTGTTAATACCCTGTTTGTGTACAAATGTTACCTTGTATGTGGTACATAGTATTAGTACTAGTAAAAATGTTATCTCACTGCTTATATTTGTATTTTTTTCATAATCAGTCAGAGCCTGAAATAGGTCATCTTAGATTAGTGCTGTACCTTTGTTAACAAAGTAAAATAAATTAATCTATCTATCTATCTATCTATCTATCTATCTATCTATCTATCTATCTATCTATCTATCTATCTATCTATCTCTCAGTGGATTATTTTCCATCAAATGGCCATAATGTTGACATCTGTTTGGTTAACACTATTGGGTCAATATAAACAGGTGGTTTACATATACAGGAGAGTGGATGTTGCAGGGTAGGGAAACATTCCCTTTCCTTGGGATTCTGCAATTTTGGAGTTAGTATACATAGTGGGGTTTGTAAGAAGAGGAGACCCAAATATGAGGGTGCATAGGTTTGCTCTTCCTGCAAAAATACTACCTGTTAGTTTAGCCATTCTGTAGAAATTCTTGGAGCATGCATACAACATGTACATGTTTTGTGTTTCAACATTTATAGGTTCATAGGTTTATAGGTTTATGCTAGGCTATCTGCCCTAGGGCATTTGTAAGCCTAGCCAGAGTGTGTGTGGCTTTCACCACCCCTTGGAATGAGAATACTGTGCCCATTTAGGGTTTAGTTTACTGTGCCTCTGTCTAGTAGTGACACAGAGACGACCCCTGGGATAAATCTATGATCTCTCATCCACTCGTCAAGATTTCTCTTGAAGAGAGTCAGTGAGGGGCTCTGCCTAACATGGACTGGGATTCTGTTCCAGAGTGTAGGGAGCCTTTGGGTTATGAATCTGTCCCTCCAGCATGTCCTATTTATTTCTGTGTTGAGGTTCAGATCTCTCGCTCTCATGGCTCTGGTGGATTTGGATTTCCTGAGGTGGAGCATATCCATTAATTCCAGATTGGACATGGCCTTGTATGTCAGGCATAGATTGGCACTGAGTAGGTGGTATGCGACTGAATAGAGCTAGAGTTTCTTCAGCCGGGCAGCATATGATATATGTTTGAGACCCTTGATCCTCTTGGTGAGGTACATTTGGGGTCTTTCTAACTGCTGCAGGTGTCGGCTAAGGTACATCCCAAATGGGGCATTGTTCTCAATTATGGGCCTGATAAGGGAAGAGTATAGGGGCACAATGACCTCTCTTGATCTAGATGTGAATCCTTTCATGATAAGGTGGGCAATATAGAAGGTCTTCCTAAGCACTTTGGCAATGTGAGTGTCAAATGAGAGGTTACTGTCAACTTGGGTCCCTAAGTCCCTGATTACTTGTTCCGTGCTTAATGGATTACCACCTATGTGGTAATTTGTGGGTACTTTGTTTTTCCCAAAGGGTATGACTATACATTTTTTGGCATTCAGTTTAAGGCCATGGCTCTACATCAATATTCTTAATGTTGACATCCGAGCCATGCAGATAGACAGATTGGTGTATATATATCTATCTATATATATATATCTATATATCTCTATATATACATATATATATATATATATATATATATATATATATATATATATATATATATATATATATATATATATATAGGTCTACTTCATTTGTCCTAACTTCCAATTGACTGACACCCATTTGCCTGAAATTTCATTTGACTGACACTTCATTGACTGACACTTTATTTGACTGAGAAGTATGTTCCCTTCCCCACTGTAGTTCGACCCTGGAGTATATATGTGTATATGTTTGTGTATATATATATATATATATATATATATAGTATATCTATCTATATATATATATATATATATATATATATACACATATACACACACACACACACACACACACACATATACATATATATATATATATATATATATATATATATATATTAGAGCCACTTGATGCATTGAAATAGCTTCAGATGCAGCATTATATTGAAATATATATTATATATTTGGTTGAATGATGCAAAGTGTTTGACCATGTGTAGAATGATGTGTTTAATTAGTGTAGGTAAATAGATTTATACTAGCTGCCTATATGTGGGCTGTGTTTTTGCTGAGATCAGCACTTAGTCGGCTAAGGGGATTCCTACTTTCCCATTCTATTGTGCTGGTATAAATTTCTCTGCATATTATTTATTTATCAGTTTATTTATTCACAGACATATGCTGTGTACACAGTTGATAAAGTAGTTAAAATTGACGGACACTAGTGTGTGTATGTGTATCTGTGTTTGACAGAGGCAACTGTGGCCATTTATTTATGTTTTCATTCTTTTGATCATGGTCAGCCATCTGAGTTATACATAGTAAAGTGACTGTAACTGGCAGTCATGCCCCAATCTGTGGATAAAACTGACTGACTCCTGCTGTCATTAGGTCATCATAGTTAATTATGTATTGATTTAACTTGGCAGGATGTGTGTTTTCTTAGGTTCATTGTTTTCAGCAGTTTAATAGGTGGATCATTTGTAGCCTTGCCACTGCCATTACCACTACTTATTATCCTTTTCCATAAGGGTACAGGAAGATGTGACTAAGGATATTTGTGGTTACCCATTCACTAATCCAGGTTGTGTTTGAAAAAGGTGATGGAACTATTTTGATTACTATGAATGAGTTAGGTATATGTCATGCCCATTGTTTTTCGGTTATGATAAAGAGAAGATTAAGGTCATTAATGGTTGTTCATGGTATTGTGGTGAAGTGAATATGAAGGAAGTCGGTCAGAACCAGATAATTTGAAATCTTATAGGCCAGGCAGTGGTGACTCCTAAGGAGTCTGTGTGAGACAAAGCCAACATCTACAGCTCCAAGGTTTTTAGCACAGGTAATGGAGCTCAGTCTCTTATTTATTTATTTGTTTGTTTATTTTTGTGATGAAGTACTGCTGTCTTTCCAGTGATATGATTTGCATTGACATATACATAAAAAGGGAACATTGTATTAAATTATGGTCCTACTAAAGGAGGATTAAAGAGGTATAATAACATCTTTGGACCTGTATAAAATACTTGCATTAATCAGCTGGGCCAACCAGAAGGATTTTCTAACACTTTGTTTACTTGGTGGTCAAAGGCAAACTCATTGTCAATAAATGATAGCTGTGGCTCTCTGAGAGGGATAATATTCATGTGGTAAGAGTGGAGGTGCTCCTTTTGTCCTTTTGGTATTCAGTCTGAGACCATAGCCTTAACATAATTTGTGTTTGCATGCCAGCCCTTGTTATAGAATCCTGGAGTCCCCTGGGGAATTGATGATGACTCCATGTTTATAGTCACCGATAAACATATTCACCCAAAGGCCTTTTATGCCAGCTGTGCTATCATAGAAGTAAATGCAGGAGTGACCCTGTACTGATACCTAGGAGACCTCACTGATAATGGGTCTTACTTTGCCAGATTCTGCCTGTAAACCAGTTTGCTATTCATTGGACAACAAAAGGGTTTATAAGGAGCTGGATACGTTTATATGATCCCCAAATGTGAAAAGCTTCAAAATGTTAGGCTAGATCAAGTTAAGCTGTGTACTGACTTAATCTTGCCGTATTTTTTTCAAAGAATTTAACCAGGTTAAGAAGACTGTCTCTATCCTTCATAAATCCAAACTGATTTGACTCAAGGGACTTTAGGTTGCCAATGTCCATGCCCCTGAGGTCTATAATAATGCTTTCCATTGCTTTAAAGTTAGGGTTTTTAAGGCTTGTGGGTCTACAGTTGACATGTTCAGTGGTAGGGTCTTTCTTATGTGCAGAAATGGTCACCACAGGTCTCCAAGCTTCAGGCAAAAAGTCAGATAATATGTTGAACCTGAACAAATTGTCTAGTTGTTCAATAAAACAGTCCTTTATTCTACCAAAGAAACATCACAGCATATTGTTGGATATCACTGAGCTATTATACAGATATATTTGAGTGAAAACCATTGAAATACAATACTATGGTTATTATTTTTCTATCACAGTCAGATATCTGGGGTGTACACACGGTGGTGCAGCAGTGGCATTGTTGCCTCACAGCAAGAGGTTCTCCAATTCGATTCTCAGCTGGAGTGCCTTCTGTGTGGAGTTTGCATGTCCTTCCCGCGGTCGAGTGACATTCGAAAGACATGCGTGAATGGGTGTGCCTTTATTGAAGGTTTGGTGTCTGACTGGCACCTCGTTACCATAAAAATCTACTGCCAATAATTAGTGGACTGAAGTCCCACTTTGGCGACCCCTAATCAGGAAAAGCTGCAAGAAGAACAAACAAACCTGACTATGTTTGGACGACTAAAGATAAACTAATCTCATAGTTAATGTGTTTCTTGAAGATGATCTTGGGTGTCAAATTAACCTGGTAGTAACTTGTAACAATACCCAGAAATCACATCAGTGAAATGACAATGCAGTGATAAAATGCTTGTTGTCTTAAATTTCTTAATTAAAATGTTAATTGTAAACCCTCAGTTAACCGGAACTCAAGCAACCAACAAAAACAAATTGACTTGCACCTGTACCATTGCATTTGTGCTACCTGCTGGTTATACCCCACCAATGCTGTTGCCTGGAAATACTTAGAACTGTTTATACTTGGCTGAATGTATGCATTTTATCTCAATCACTAATTTCAATGTTATAAGTATTGCTGTTAGCTATTACTGCCTTTTTGAATATAAAAGCTGAATTGCTAACCCCGTTTCTCTCCTCTATCTTTTATCTCCCTTCTTCCCCAAGTGCCCAACTCAACTTGAGCCTGCTCCTGATTTTAACCTCAGCCTACCTGGTGTGTTAAGAACCCACTCCACTTGTTTGTGGACTCAACCTCCAGCCTCCTGCTTTCTGCACCCTCCATTAAGGACAAAACTAAGTATGTTATGGACAAAATCTAGCTGATAAAACAGACCCCTAGTCACCACCTGGTTCAGGGCTTCAAAGTTCACTGGGTGCCTGAGTAGCCAGCAGCCTTACCCCTTTTCTGCATCTACCTATCAACCTATACACCTCTAACATTCTATTCTGTATCTACCTATCAACCTATACACCTCTAACACTTACCTTCACCCCCTCTCACTTTAGGTTTTCTTCCCTACACTCTCCTACACTACTCTGCTCCCTTACTAACTCACCTTCATTTCCTGAACTGCCCACTAGGGGGTGCATTTCTCCCATCCAACACTTCCCCTCCCCCTGTGCTACCATTGCAAATGTTAACCATCTACAAAGCTTCTTGCTGTGTTCCTACTCATACTTACTTCTGCCTTATAGTTTGTACTCCACTAGAAGTCTTTCCCTAGACTCCACCTTTATTTCTCTAACCTTCTCCACTTCTATCCTGCCTTTCCAACCTACAGCTACCTGCATAGCTGATTGTTTTCCTCGCTAACTTCTCCTCCTTTGTCTCTACCCGCTCCGTTCGCCCTGTGGGCTCAATACGCTACCCTACCCCCAATTCCCACCCACCCCCACTACATCCACATTTCTACCTACCTAACCACACCCCCTCCCCTTTTCCTCCAATTACAACCTACCCACAATTAACCAATCATCTTTATTCCCTCCTTATTTTTTCTTTTAACCACACCCTTTAACATACACCATTGTACTTTGCCTTGCAATAACACACCCACTACACCTGTACTAGTTACTACAACTTACTAACCACTTTTAACATGTCTAAACTTCCCACCCTAGTCCTCAAACATACCATAGTTTTGCTCACACTTATTCCCCCTTTAATATTAGCACAACTTACAACCTCCTATGAACACCCACTACTATCACACCTTAGCAACCCAACTAAACTAATTTCCTCTTCAATTCCTACCTACCACAACCATCATATTAACATAACTTCCACACCTAGCTATCTTTCACCCAGATATCATAGGATAACCCACATAAAACATGTACATCTAAATCCTAGAAGGTTAACCCTCCCACAAAGTAAATATGCAAACACTGCATACCTAACCTTACTTCTCTCACTTAGAAATGGAGATATTCACCCAAACCCAGGTCCAACCAACTCCACCTTTAATCAATCCATTTACCAAAACCCCACAGTGTACCCAAATACTTATTCTCAATAGCGAACCTCAACATACGTAGTATTAATAATAAAACAACTCAACTACATGCTCTCTTAGAACTGTACTCCTTTGATATTATTTGTCTAACAGAAACCTGGTTAAAACCTTCAACAAGAGACACTGAAGTAATTCCTCCTGGCTATAATATATTGCGTCTGGACAGGGAATCTAAAAAAGTTGGTGGTGTAGCTATCTTATTTAAGTCTAGCCTTCAAATAACCACTTTCAACCAAAAACCTCCCCAGGACTCTAATGCTGAAATTCTTATTACCAAACTTGAACTAAACACAGCCAAATCCATCTTTATTATTTGCATTTATGTTCCCCCAGGAAATAATATTTCTACCATAGAAAAGATCCTATGTTGGCTATCTCTAAACTTACCCCAAGAAACAATCATCCTAGGTGACGTAAACATTGATTGGGAATCTTGCAACAACAAACATCCTACAGACCATATTAACCTTTATGGCTTCTCACAAACTATCACCTCCCCCACTAGAATAAATAAAACTAACAAAAAAGAAAGTTCCTTAGATTGGATTCTCACCAATAATCAACCCCATACATTTGTAACAGGAACTCTCCCTGATGACATAAGTGATCACCTATTAACCTATATCATCAGGCTCAAAACCAACCCTCCTACCCATAACATTACCAATACAATCAGATCAAAAAAAAATCTCAACTTGGAACTATTTCAAAGTGAACTGAACGCATGTAACTGGACACCCTTAAACACCTTTCTCTTGATGCTGCTGTAAATTACTTTAATACTAAGTTTCTGGCCATACTCAACTACCATGCCCCCACTCGCTCTATTAGAATTAGAACTAAATCAGCCCCCTGGCTCTCAACAGAAACTAAGCAAAAAATCAATCTCAGAAATAAAATCTGGAAGAAATCTCGCTTAACTAAAAACACAGCTGACTACCAAAACTTCAAACAACTCAGGAATGAGACCAAAAAAGCTATAATGAATGATAAAAAAACTTTTACCTGAAACCTTAGCATACTTACCAAAATAACCCACAAAAGTTCTGGGCAAACATAAAACAATTACTACAGCCTAGTAAACCTGTCACACCCAACCCACAAGGCTCTGACATAAGGAACCCCAACCAAATTGCAAATGACTTTAATTCCTTTTTTACCGAAACAATTCAAACCCTAGCCAGTCAACTCCCCAACAAAAACACAAACATATCTAACCATAACTTAAACCCACCTCCCCCATTTCACTTCCAACCTGTCCCAACATCCTACATTCTCTCCCTTATCAAAAAACACAAACGATGTATGCCCTCTGCAGACCTAATACCTGCAGAATACTTGCAATTAGCAGACAAATCAATAGCCTACCCTATTCCTATACTTATCAACAGAACCATCACTGAGGGATTTGTCCCTAAACTTTGGAAAATCTCCCATATTATTCCACTTCATAAGGGTGGTAATTCTACTGAAATATCTAACTACCGCCCTATAGCACTACTCTCTCCCTTATCTAAGATAATGGACAGGTGTATCCACAAGCAACTGCTTGACCACCTTCTCCTAAATAACTTACTCTCTAATACCCAACACGGTTTCAGACCATCCCACAGTACCACCACTGCCCTACTCTCCTTTACAGACACAATCAACAAAAATCGTAACCACAACACCCTTTCCTCTGCACTTTTTTTAGACCTATCCAAAGCTTTTGACATGGTCAACCACCACATACTCATACACATTCTTCAATCTTTGTCACTTGAAACCAAACCTATAAACTGGTTTAAGTCTTACTTAAATAACAGACAACAAGCAGTACTCTGGAACTCTACTCTATCCTCCCAACTACCTGTCAACATTGGCATTCCCTAAGGGTCCATACTGGGTCCCCTCCTGTTTTCTTTATTTATCAATGACCTCCACCAAGTAGTTCCCCAAGCCACATGCATACAATATGCAGACGATTCTACACTAATTTGCTCAGCTACATCTGTATCTGATCTTCACTCCCTCATACAACACATCTTTAATTCTGTAGAAGATTGGTTTTCCCAACGCTGTCTACTACTTAACCCAAAAAAAACTAAACTCCTCCTCTTCACACCTTCCGGCAAATCTCCCCATTTAGACTTTACTATAACATCTAAAAATGGCATTCCTATATCACAAGATCCTACTACCAAACTACTAGGCATTACCATTGACAACAACCTTAACTTCGATACCCATATAAGCATCACATTGAAAACTATTAACAAAAAAATAGGCTCTCTTTACAGAATCAAACCTTTCCTCACTCCAGACTCTAGAACAACTATAGCCCACTCCCACCTTATCTCACCCCTTCTCTATGCCTATCCCATATTTACTAACTTATCAAAAAAGAATATCTTGAAATTAGAAACCTCCTACCACAACATAGCCAGATTTGCCACAGGTAACCCTTACAGAACACACCACTGTACTAATCTAAAACAACTAGGCTGGCTTGAATTTCAACAGCAACTAAAACATAATCAACTAGGCATAGCCCATCAAATTCTTTATCAACGTAACAAAACACCTACACTATCTACTCTTATTCACCCCTACCATAACCTAAAGTCCCTAAGATCTGCACACAAATTTCTTGTATATATTGACAAAGCAAACAACAGGGCTGGAGATTCCCTTTTCTCTAACACTGTTGGTAAAGATTGGAACTTGCTTCCCTCTGAACTTTCTACTATTCCCTCAAAACCTCTCTTCAAAAAGAAACTCAGGCTCTACCTTAAAACACAATGGCTCTGCCCCTGTACTAATCCTGACTAACATTTTTTTTTCTTGACCCCTGACTAAACCCCTCATCTTTTAGAACCCAAAATCTATTCAATTTTTGCATCCACTGATTTACATCTCCTTCTAATTATCTATTAAAAAAAAAAAAAAAAAAAAAGTGTACATATATAACTGCCATTTTCCTACTTTCCTGTATCCTTTCTCTCTGTACATTATGATAGTATTCTCCATTGTATATCACATGTTAATTTTTTATTTTTATTTTTGTCGTTGTTTTCTCTAACTACTGTATGTTTATATGTTACTACTATCCCACAATTTATAATGTTTGAATCTGTCTTGTTACTTTATATGTATTTAGCAAGATTTTCTATTATTTTTCACTTTAATGTTCAAGTTTGGAGCTTATCTCCCCGAGCCTCCACTGAAAATAGACATATATCCAGCTGGACTAGCCCGGTCAACAAATGTAAAATAAAATAAATAAAATAAATAAATACACAGTCAACAAAGTGGTTGTAATTGTTAGGTACAGGTGTTGCCTGTGGAGGAAAGTGAATGACCTTTGTTGTTCTCTGCTGTACTTGATAACTGTAAAACCGTCATTGACTGGGCATGGCAAGGCTAGTGTGTGTGTTTGAACGAAGCATGGTGAATTACATTATTGTGACCATTATTACCTTTATTTGATCACACCCTGACATCTGAAGTGTTCTCATTCAATAAATATCTGTAATTAATGGATACTGAGATGATTTTCCACTGAATGTGGCTGACTCTTACTACCATTTGATCACAACTAAACAGTCAGAAAAAAAATATTTTTCTCAGCTTAGTTCTGTCATATATTCTGAAGAGGAACATTAGTTTGAAAGACTTTCTTCATGTGCAGTAGTATATAATCAGTTATGTCTGTAAAACTGTGACCATTCTCAATGTATGCCCTCCTGTAATATAGCCCTGTGCCCCGACTCATTTTTACTCTTTCAATACATATTTATGAGCAGTTGTCTATTTAAATTAAATTTTTAAGATCCATTTTAAATGGAACAGCTGTTTTGAATAATCCTTTGCAAATACCAAGAATTGTAATACTTTTAATATTTTTGTTTTCTCTAATATTGTCAGATATACTCACCATTAATATTTGTAAAAAGGCAAAATTATCACAATATGGCCTTCTCTGTAATGATTATCCACCAATGGTTTTATGTACTCAATATATATGGCAATGTTTAGGAAACAAAATATTATATATTATACTTTAATAAGCATTGGCTATACTTTTCCTTTTTTATTTTTATGTTAAAGCATGTCTTATTCCTATGTGCAGTAATGTAGTCTAAGTATATTTGAAAAAGAAGGCGATGATTTAAGAGAAAATAATTAGAGTATGAGTAGCTTGCCAGCCACTACTGCACACGGAATAAAATGTGCTGGCGACCCAAAGAAATCAATGGTATTATCAGAGTATTAATTCTGTAATGATCAAAATAAGACTCGTGTGCTAGAGTGTATGTCGATGCATGAGTCGGCCTAGCACAGCTCACCTACTTGACCTCTAGAACACAGTAATTTTTTTTTTCAAACTTCATTCTTAACCAATTTTAACTTATACTTCTGATGTGTTTGTTTTGCATTCACAGCTTCTGTATCATGTACTATTGTTCAGTATATTATTTTCCTTAGATATAGTTTTTTATTTGCAATGCTGACTTCCTTTTACTCTTTAGATAGCAATGTTATCCCTGTCACTGAATGTAAACCAGCACATATTAAGGTACTTACAAAATGCAAGCTAACAGACATACCTCTCCACTGTCCCTGATTCTGACGAACATCCCTGACTTAGCAACATATTTTTGTCATTTATAACATTTTTTGATTTTTTGATAAATCATGAAAATTACAGTCAATACCAGTCATTAGAGTTTCATACTTCTTATAAATTAAAAAATGTAAGTTGATTCAAAATCTGCTGTTCTATTATCATTTTAAGTGGATCAAAGAAAATCTTAAAAATAGTCTCTGATTTTCTAGCCATTTCTCCATCTTATTTTTGACTTTGTCCAGAATTCTCGAGTATAGAAGTTGAGAGTTATGGTACCAGCAAGTGTATTAGTGCCCATGACTAACCTAACACAAATTTAATGATAATGTTCAACTCATGGAAAGCAAAACACTGATAAAAATATATTATTATCATTATTATTATTGTTACTATTGAAGTACGATATACAATTCCATTACACAGAGACAGACAGATGTGTTTTCATTTCTTGATGTGATTTTACATTTATTTTAACAGTCTATATTTGCTTTAGCTGAGGTTTTTAAGCCTTTATTAGTAATTCCAGTATATAGTCGCACTACATTTTTGCTGTTTAAGTGGTCTGACTATTGGTATTAAGCCCTAGTTTTATTCTAATGTACTGACTGTATGTCACACTAGTTCAGGACTTGTCTTTGCATTAAGGCAATTCCAGGCCAATAAGCTCAGAACTAAGGGTACAAGAATTCGAAAGGAACTGTTTGCTTTTTTTTTTTTTTAATTACTGTTGCATTGTAATAGTTGCATTACACATAGAAAGACAGATATTTGTTTTCATTTCTTGATCTGATTTTAAATTCATTTTAACAGCCTGTACCTGCTTTAGCTAAGGTCATTGAGTCTATATTAGTAATTTCAGTACATAATTGCAGTGCATTTTTGCTGTTTAAGTGGTCTAATCAGGACTTGACTTTGCATGAAGGCAGCTCCAAGCCAGTTACTGCAGAGCTAAGGCTCTAATTGTTTTCCCCTTCCACCTACCCTATTGTAACCCTGTTGTAGTTGTGTTCTTAAACCCAATGCACCTGCTGTTGCCCGGCCCTTATGATAATTTGACAGCATAAGTCCCTCCTTCTCACAGTTCATTGTCTGTCGACAATAATCACGTAAGTATCATTTTGCAAAGTCTTTCCCCTTAAGCTACTCACAAGGCTAAAAGACATCTGGTAAAATTGCTTAATGCTGAGTGCACTGATACTGCTTATATTGCTTTTAGTATGACACTAGTGAGTTTTTTTAATTTAATTAGTTTACTTGTTCTTGCTGCTGGTAGAAGGTTTCAAGGCTAGTTGTTTTGTACTGAAATTTAAATACTCAGTAGCAAGTCCACTCACATTTTAAAACCGAACTCCAAGAAGTTATTGGTTACCCCTGCCCCCAGAGCCATCCCTGTTGGTAGCATGGTCCAGCATCCCTGTTGGTAGCATTGTCCAGCACTTCCCTACAACTTCTCTAACCATCCCAATTGAGATGGGTATCTTGACATAGTGTAAGAACTGTGTAATGCTGTCTGATGATCATCTGTTTCTCAAACGGCATAACACAGTGTGCCAGAGATCTAGAGGCAAAAATCTCACACACAGTAAACTCAAGCACCAAAACTATCAGCAGTACACCACATATTATGCCTGTTCAAGGCCATCACAATATACATAATCCATCATATGCTGAGGTTCCAGAGGTTACCTGCCTAAACATCAAAGACCTCCAAAACACAACACAGGCACAAAGCACACTCAGCATATTAAACCTACTTCTTCACATAGCACTAAGAGTTACTAAGTCACAGATGCTGAACCTGTAAGGCATGCATCAACCCAACCAACTTTCTTGTTATGGATAAGTCCATTGCAAGAAATACAGATGTGCCCCTTGCCATGCTGAGCACCAAAAGAGTGATGGTTAGTTTCTTGTCTGGTGCCAGGATCTGTCAGACCATGCATGCACTCAAGTCTATGAACAACAAGTACCAGTATGACTCTGTCATAGTTTATTCTGGTGTCAATGGTACCCCACAAGGGGAGCCAACATCCTGGATTTGGTGCTTACTAATATGGTGGACCACTGTAGCACCCCCTCTGTCAGGTCTTCCCTGGTGAGATCTGACCACAAATCAGTCTCATTTGAAGTAACTATCACCCCTGCCTCCCCCCTCCCAATAGCAACTAAACTAAACAAACTTCTCCAAAGCAGATTATAACCTCTTATGGGATGGAATAAATAGCTTCAGTACACCCTCCCGATTAAATAGGCACCTGTATAACTGTATTGTCTTCCTGTACCTGACAGGACCAAAACAAGCTCATCAAGGAAGAGCAAACTTGCTTGGTGGACAACTGCCATTAACAGGCTTTTCAATAAGAGGAAAAAGTGGCTGTCTAAGAGTAAGAGGGAGTGAGCCCTAAACTGGAAAGATTCCTTCCTCTGCTTAAACAAGCAAATAAGACTTCTTGTGAAGTCCTCCAAAGCAAACCACGAATCCAAAATACCTTCCTCAACTAAGCACAACTATAAGGTGTTCTTTCATTACATCCATAACCTAAAAGGAAAGGCCCAGATTTGTGCCGAACTGGTAGTTAATGGTACCACATATACTGAGCCTGTGGACATAGCTAACCTGTTGTCTGACAGGTTCTGTGAAAACTTCACTCCCCTGTCCCTGCCACACATACCCCATGACATCAGGTACTACCTGTCCCTATCTTGTATTTCTAAAGGCAGGTCACAAATGCCCTCTCTAAGGCCAAAAACACAGCATCTGTGGGACCTGATAACATTCCAGGCTGCATCCTACATGGGCTCCAACAAGCATTAGCAACACCATTGGGTACTCTTTTCAGTCATAGTCTAAGCACTGGCTTCATTCCAGTTGAATGAAAAATGGCCACCGTTATTCCCTTGCACAAAGGTGGTGCTTCCACTTACCCTAGGAACTATAGACTTATTAGCCTGACTAGCCTTATTTGCAAGGCCATTGAGCAAGTCATCACCTTATCAACAAAGATATTGGTAATCTCCAAACACTTGACTCTACTCAGTTTGGATTTGTCAAAGGGAGATCATGTATATTAAACCTGGTGGACTTCCTTGAAACAGTCACCAAGGCCCTAGATGAGGGGATATCTGTGCATACAGCCTACCTAGACTTAGCCAAGGCTTTTGACACTATCCCCCAGTCAGGCATCACTGACAAACTCAGTCAGATATGTAGCAATCTTTATACCGTTAGATGGTTCACTAACTGGCTCACTGATAGAACACATATAGTCAAAATAAAGGAATCCTCCTCAAACAGCAGACTTGTAACCAATGTTGTTCCACGGGGATCAGTCCTGGAACCTCTACTGTTTGAAATCTATTTCTCCAAAATACAAGCAAAAACTAAAGCTCTGTGGCTGACAAAGTTTGCTGATGACTGCAAACTGGGAGCAGTCATAGAATCTCTAAATAATGTCAACATCCTACAAGAGGGTCTTACACAAACAAATGATTGGTGCCAAAGTCATGGCCTTAAACTCAATGCAAAAAAAAAACAATGCATTATCACCCCTTTTGGTAAGAGCAATTCTCCTGCTAACTACCACATCAATAGCAACACCCTAAGTACACACTCAGTGGTGAGAGACCTGGGCACACAGGTTGACATCAACCTTACCTTTGATCACCACGTCTCCCCAGTGGTAAGAAGGGCATTCTATATTGCTCATCCCATTAGTAAGGGCATTGCATCCAGAAAAAGAAGTTATAACTTCCCTGTACTCTTCCCTTATCAGGCCAATAATTGAGTACAACACCTGTTTTGGTATATACCTTTCCAAGCACCTGTACAAATGTTACCTTGCATGTGGTACTAGTAAAAATGTTATCTCACTGCTTATATTTGTAAAAATCAGTCAGAGCCTGAAATAGGTAATCTTAGATTAGTGCTGTACCTATGTTAACAAAGTAAAATAAACAAATTAATATCTCTATCTATCTATCTATCTATCTATCTATCTATCTATCTATCTATCTATCTATCTATCTATCTATCTATCTATCAGTGGATTATTTTCCATCAAATGGCCATAATGTTGACATCTGTTTGGTCAACACTATTTGGTCAATATAAACAGATGGTTTACATATACAGGAGATCGGATGTTGCAGGGTAGGGAAACATTCCCTTTCCTTGGGATTCTGCAGTTTTGGAGTTAGTATACATAATTAGTGGGGTATGTAGGAGGAGCAGACCCAAATATGAGGGTGCATGGGTTTGCTCCTCCTGCAAAAATACTTCCTGTTAGTTTAGCCCATTCTGGAGAAATTCTTGGAACATGCATACAACATGTACATATTTTGTGTTTCATCATTTCTACATCAATATTCTTAATGTTGACATTCGATCCATACAGATAGACAGATTGATGTGTGTGTGTGTGTGTATATATATATATATATATATATATATATATATATATATATATATATAAACACACACACACACATATATATATATATATATATATATATATATATATATATATATATAGACAGATAGATAGTGCCACTTGATGCATTGAAATAACTTCAATTGCAGCATTATATTGAAATATAGATTTGGTTGAATGATGCAAAGTGTTTGACTAAGTGTAGAATGATGTGTTTAATTAGTGTAGGTAAATGGATTTATACTAGCTGCCTATATGTGGGTTGTGCTTTTGCTGAGATCAGCACTTAGTAGGCTAAGGGAATTTCTACTTGCCCATACTATTGTGCAGGTATAAATTTCTTTGCATATTATTTATTTATCAGTTTATTTATTCACAGACATATGCTGTGTACACATTTGATAAAGTAGTTAAAATTGATGGACACTCGTGTGTGTGTATGTGTGTCTGTGTTTGACAGATGCAAGCTGAAAACCATAACTGTGGCCATTTATTTATGTTTTCATTCTTTTGATCATGGTCAGCCATCTGAGGTATACATAGTAAAGTGACTGTAACTGGCAGTCATGACCCAATCTGTGGATGAAACTGACTGACTCCTGCTGTCATTAGGTCATCGTAGTTAATTATATATTGACGTAACTTGACAGGATGTGTGTTTTGTTAGGTTCATTGTTTTCAGCAGTTTAATGGGTGGATCATTTGTAGCCTAGTCACTGCCATTCCCACTACTTATTATCTTTTTCCATAAGGGTACATGAGGATGTGACTAAGGATATTTGTGGTTACCCATTCACTAATCCAGGTTGTGTTTGAAAAAGGTGATGGAACTATTTTGATTACTATGAATGAGTTAGGTATATGTCATGCCCATTGTTTTTCGGTTATGATAAAGAGAAGATTAAGGTCATTAATGGGTGTCCATGGTATTGTGGTGAAGTGAATATGAAGGAAGTCAGTCAGAACCAGATAATTTGAAGTCTTATAAGCCAGGCAGTGGTGACTCCTAAGGAGTCTGTGTGAGACAAAGCCAGCATCTACAGCTTCAAGGTTTTCAGCATAGGTAATGGAGCTCAGTCTCTTATTTATTTATTTGTTTATTTTTGTGAGGACGTACTGTTGTCTTTACAGTGAGATGATTTGCATTGACAGATACATACAAAGGGAACACTGTATTAAATTATGGTCCTGCTAAAGGAGGATTAAAGAGGTATAACAACATTGTTGGACCTGTAGAAAATACTTGCATTAATCAGCTGGGCTTTCTAACACTTTGGTTACTTGGTGGTCAAAAGCAATCTCATTGTCAATAAATGTGCCAGGTCACTGATAGCTGTGACTCTCTGAAGGGTATACCATTAATGTGGTAAGAGTGGGGGTGCTCCTTTTGTCAAAGGATCTGATATTATGCTTTTGGTATTTAGTCTGAAACCATAGCCTTAACATCATTTGTGTTTGCATGCCAGCCCTTGTTATAGAATCTTGGAGTACCCTGGGGAGTTGATGATGACTCCATGTTTATAGTCACTGATAAACATATTCACCCAAAGGCATTTTATGCCAGCTGTGCTATCATAGAAGTAAATGCAGGAGTGACCCTGTATTGATACCTAGGAGACCTCAATGGTAACGTGTCTTACTTTGCCAGATTCTGCCTGTAAACCAGTTTGTTATTCATTGGGCAACAAAAGGGTTTATACTGAGCTGGATAAGTGTATATGATCCCCACATGAGGAAAGCTTCAAAGTCTTAGGCTAGATCAAGTTAAGCTGTGTACTGACTTAACCTTGCCTTAATTTTTTTCAAAGAATTTGACCAGGTTAAGAAGACTGTCTCTACCCTTCATAAATCCAAACTGATTTGAGTCAAGGGACTTTAGATTGCCAATGTCCATGCCCCTGAGGTCTATAATAATGCTTTCCATTGCCTTAAAGTTAGAGTTTTTAAGGCTTGTGGGTCTACAGTTAACATGTTCTGTGGTAGGGTCTTTCTTATGTACAGGAATGGTCACCACAGTTCACCAAGATTCAGGCAAAAAGTTCGACAATAGGTTGAACCTGAACAAACTGTGTAGTTGTTCAATAAGACAGTCCTTTATTCTTTCAAAGAAACATCACAGCATATTGTTGGTTATCATTGAGCTATTATATAGATATATTTGAGTGAAAGCCATTGAAATACAATAGTATGATTATTATTTTTCTCTCACAGTCAGATATCCAAGGTGTACACAGTCAACAAAGTGGTTGTAATTGTTAGATACAGGTGTAGCCTGTGGAGGAAAGTGACTGACCTTTGTTGTTCTCTGCTGTACTTGATAACTGTAAAACAGTCATTGACTGGGCATGGCAGGTCTAGTGTGTGTGTTTGAATGAAGCGTGGTGAATTACATTATTGTGACCATTATTACCTTTATTTGATCACACCCAGACATTTGAAGTGTTCTCAGTCAATAAATATCTGTAATTAATGGATATCGAGATGATTTTCCACTGAATGTGGCTGACTCTTACTGTCATTTGATCACAGCTAAACAGTCAGAAAAAAATCTTTTTCTCAGCTTAGTTCTGTCATGTATTCTGAAGAGGAACATTAGTTTGAAAGACTTTCTTCATGTGCAGTAGTGCATAATCAGTTATTTGTGTAAAACTGTGACCATGCTCAGTGTATGCCCTCCTGTAATATAGCCCTGTGCCCCAACTCATTTTTACTCTTTCAATACATATTTATGAGCAATTGTCTATTTAAATTAAATTTTCAAGATCCATTTTAAATGGAACAGCTGTTTTGAATAATCCTTTGCAAATACCAAGAATTGTAATACTTTTAATATTTTTGTTTTCTCTAATATTGTCAGATATACTCACCATTAATATTGGTAAAAAGGCAAAATGATCACAATATGGCCCTCTCTGTAATGATTATCCACCAATGGTTTTATGTACTCAATATATATGGCAATGTTTAGGAAACAAAATATTATATATGATACTTTAATAAACATTGGTTATACTTTTCCTTTTTTATTTTTATGTTAAAGCATGTCTTATTCCTATGTGCAGTAATGTAGTCTAAGTATATTTGAAAAAGAAGGCGATGATTTAAGAGAAAATAATTAGAGTATGAGTAGCTTGCCAGCCACTACTGCACACGGAATAAAATGTGCTGGCAACCCAAAGAAATCAATGGTGTTATCAGAGTATTAATTCTGTAATGAGCAAAATAAGACTCGTGTGCTAGAGTGTATGTCGATGCACGAGTCGGCCTAGCACAGCTCACCTACTTGACCTCTAGAACACAGTAATTTTTTTTTCCAAACTTCATTCTTAACCAATTTTAACTTATACTTCTGATGTGTTTGTTTTGCATTCACAGCTTCTGTATCATGTACTATTGTTCAGTATATTATTTTCCTTAGATATAGTTTTTTATTTGCAATGCTGACTTCCTTTTACTCTTTAGATAGCAATGTTATCCCTGTCACTGAATGTAAACCAGCACATATTAAGGTACTTACAAAATGCAAGCTAACAGACATACCTCTCCACTGTCCCTGATTCTGATGAACATCCCTGACTTAGCGACATATTTTTGTCATTTATAACATTTTTGATTTTCTGATAAATCATGAAAATTACAGTCAATACCAGTCATTAGTTTCATACTTCTTATAAATTAAAAAATGTAAGTTGATTCAAAATCTGCTGTTCTATTATCATTTTAAGTGGATCAAAGAAAATCTTAAAAATAGTCTCTGATTTTCTAGCCATTTCTCCATCTTATTTTTGACTTTGTCCAGAATTCTTGAGTATAGAAGTTGAGAGTTATGGTACCAGCAAGTGTATTAGTGCCCATGACTAACCTAACACAAATTTAATGATAATGTTCACCTCATGGAAAGCAAAACACTGATAAAAATATATTATTATCATTATTATTATTGTTACTATTAAAGTACTATATACAATTTCATTTCTTGATGTGATTTTACATTTATTTTAACAGTCTATATTTGCTTTAGCTGAGGTTTTTACGCCTTTATTAGTAATTCCAGTATATAGTCGCACTACATTTTTGCTGTTTAAGTGGTCTGACTATTGGTATTAAGCCCTAGTTTTATTCTAATGTACTGAGTGTATGTCACACTAGTTCAGGACTTGTCTTTGCTTTAAGGCAATTCCAGGCCAATAAGCTCAGAACTAAGGGTACAAGAATTCGAAAGGAGCTGTTTGCTTTTTTTTTTTTTTTTAATTACTGTTGCATTGTAATAGTTGCATTACACATAGAAAGACAGATATTTGTTTTCATTTCTTGATCTGATTTTAAATTCATTTTAACAGCCTGTACCTGCTTTAGCTAAGGTCATTGAGTCTATATTAGTAATTTCAGTACATAATTGCAGTGCATTTTTGCTGTTTAAGTGGTCTAATCAGGACTTGACTTTGCATGAAGGCAGCTCCAAGCCAGTTACTGCAGAGCTAAGGCTCTAATTGTTTTCCCCTTCCACCTACCCTATTGTAACCCTGTTGTAGTTGTGTTCTTAAACCCAATGCACCTGCTGTTGCCCGGCCCTTATGATAATTTGACAGCATAAGTCCCTCCTTCTCACAGTTCATTGTCTGTCGACAATAATCACGTAAGTATCATTTTGCAAAGTCTTTCCCCTTAAGCTACTCACAAGGCTAAAAGACATCTGGTAAAATTGCTTAATGCTGAGTGCACTGATACTGCTTATATTGCTTTTAGTATGACACTAGTGAGTTTTTTTAATTTAATTAGTTTACTTGTTCTTGCTGCTGGTAGAAGGTTTCAAGGCTAGTTGTTTTGTACTGAAATTTAAATACTCAGTAGCAAGTCCACTCACATTTTAAAACCGAACTCCAAGAAGTTATTGGTTACCCCTGTCCCAGAGCCATCCCTGTTGGTAGCATGGTCCAGCATCCCTGTTGGTAGCATGGTCCAGCACTTCCCTACAACTTCTCTAGCCATCCCAATTGAGATGGGTATCTTGATATAGTGTAAGAACTGTGTAATGCTGTCTGATGATCATCTGTTTCTCAAACGGCATAACACAGTGTGCCAGAGATCTAGAGGCAAAATCTCACACACAGTAAACTCAAGCACCAAAACTATCAGCAGTGCACCACATATCATGCCTGTTCAAGGCCATCACAATATACATAATCCATCATATGCTGAGGTTCCAGAGGTTACCTGCCTAAACATCAAAGACCTCCAAAACACAACACAGGCACAAAGCACACTCAGCATATTAAACCTACTTTTTCACATAGCACTAAGAGTTACTAAGTCACAGATGCTGAACCTGTAAGGCATGCATCAACCCAACCAACTTTCTTGTTATAGATAAGTCCATTGCAAGAAATACAGATGTGCCCCTTGCCATGCTGAGCACCAAAAGAGTGATGGTTAGTTTCTTGTCTGGTGCCAGGATCTGTCAGACCATGCATGCACTCAAGTCTATGAACAACAAGTACCAGTATGACTCTGTCATAGTTTATTCTGGTGTCAATGGTACCCCACAAGGGGAGCCAACATCCTGGATTTGGTGCTTACTAATATGGTGGACCACTGTAGCACCCCCTCTGTCAGGTCTTCCCTGGTGAGATCTGACCACAAATCAGTCTCATTTGAAGTAACTATCACCCCTGCCTCCCCCCTCCCAATAGCAACTAAACTAAACAAACTTCTCCAAAGCAGATTATAACCTCTTATGGGATGGAATAAATAGCTTCAGTACACCCTCCCGATTAAATAGGCACCTGTATAACTGTATTGTCTTCCTGTACCTGACAGGACCAAAACAAGCTCATCAAGGAAGAGCAAACTTGCTTGGTGGACAACTGCCATTAACAGGCTTTTCAATAAGAGGAAAAAGTGGCTGTCTAAGAGTAAGAGGGAGTGAGCCCTAAACTGGAAAGATTCCCTCCTCTGCTTAAACAAGCAAATAAGACTTCTTGTGAAGTCCTCCAAAGCAAACCACGAATCCAAAATACCTTCCTCAACTAAGCACAACTATAAGGTGTTCTTTCATTACATCCATAACCTAAAAGGAAAGGCCCAGATTTGTGCCGAACTGGTAGTTAATGGTACCACATATACTGAGCCTGTGGACATAGCTAACCTGTTGTCTGACAGGTTCTGTGAAAACTTCACTCCCCTGTCCATGCCACACATACCCCATGACATCAGGTACTACCTGTCCCTATCTTGTATTTCTAAAGGCAGGTCACAAATGCCCTCTCTAAGGCCAAAAACACAGCATCTGTGGGACCTGATAACATTCCAGGCTGCATCCTACATGGGCTCCAACAAGCATTAGCAACACCATTGGGTACTCTTTTCAATCATAGTCTAAGCACTGGCTTCATTCCAGTTGAATGAAAAATGGCCACCGTTATTCCCTTGCACAAAGGTGGTGCTTCCACTTACCCTAGGAACTATAGACTTATTAGCCTGACTAGCCTTATTTGCAAGGCCATTGAGCAAGTCATCACCTTATCAACAAAGATATTGGTAATCTCCAAACACTTGACTCTACTCAGTTTGGATTTGTCAAAGGGAGATCATGTATATTAAACCTGGTGGACTTCCTTGAAACAGTCACCAAGGCCCTAGATGAGGGGATATCTGTGCATACAGCCTACCTAGACTTAGCCAAGGCTTTTGACACTATCCCCCAGTCAGGCATCACTGACAAACTCAGTCAGATATGTAGCAATCTTTATACCGTTAGATGGTTCACTAACTGGCTCACTGATAGAACACATATAGTCAAAATAAAGGAATCCTCCTCAAACAGCAGACTTGTAACCAATGTTGTTCCACGGGGATCAGTCCTGGAACCTCTACTGTTTGAAATCTATTTCTCCAAAATACAAGCAAAAACTAAAGCTCTGTGGCTGACAAAGTTTGCTGATGACTGCAAACTGGGAGCAGACATAGAATCTCTAAATAATGTCAACATCCTACAAGAGGGTCTTACACAAACAAATGATTGGTGCCAAAGTCATGGCCTTAAACTCAATGCAAAAAAAAAACAATGCATTATCACCCCTTTTGGTAAGAGCAATTCTCCTGCTAACTACCACATCAATAGCAACACCCTAAGTACACACTCAGTGGTGAGAGACCTGGGCACACAGGTTGACATCAACCTTACCTTTGATCACCACGTCTCCCCAGTGGTAAGAAGGGCATTCTATATTGCTCATCCCATTAGTAAGGGCATTGCATCCAGAAAAAAAGAAGTTATAACTTCCCTGTACTCTTCCCTTATCAGGCCAATAATTGAGTACAACACCTGTTTTGGTATATACCTTTCCAAGCACCTGTACAAATGTTACCTTGCATGTGGTACTAGTAAAAATGTTATCTCACTGCTTATATTTGTAAAAATCAGTCAGAGCCTGAAATAGGTAATCTTAGATTAGTGCTGTACCTATGTTAACAAAGTAAAATAAACAAATTAATATATCTATCTATCTATCTATCTATCTATCTATCTATCTATCTATCTATCTATCTATCTATCTATCTATCAGTGGATTATTTTCCATCAAATGGCCATAATGTTGACATCTGTTTGGTCAACACTATTTGGTCAATATAAACAGATGGTTTACATATACAGGAGATCGGATGTTGCAGGGTAGGGAAACATTCCCTTTCCTTGGGATTCTGCAGTTTTGGAGTTAGTATACATAATTAGTGGGGTATGTAGGAGGAGCAGACCCAAATATGAGGGTGCATGGGTTTGCTCCTCCTGCAAAAATACTTCCTGTTAGTTTAGCCCATTCTGGAGAAATTCTTGGAACATGCATACAACATGTACATATTTTGTGTTTCATCATTTCTACATCAATATTCTTAATGTTGACATTCGATCCATACAGATAGACAGATTGTTGTGTGTGTGTGTGTGTATATATATATATATATATATATATATATATATATATATATATATATATATATATATATATATATAAACACACACACACACACACACATATATATATATATATATATATATATATATATATATATATATAGACAGATAGATAGTGCCACTTGATGCATTGAAATAACTTCAATTGCAGCATTATATTGAAATATAGATTTGGTTGAATGATGCAAAGTGTTTGACTAAGTGTAGAATGATGTGTTTAATTAGTGTAGGTAAATGGATTTATACTAGCTGCCTATATGTGGGTTGTGCTTTTGCTGAGATCAGCACTTAGTAGGCTAAGGGAATTTCTACTTGCCCATACTATTGTGCAGGTATAAATTTCTTTGCATATTATTTATTTATCAGTTTATTTATTCACAGACATATGCTGTGTACACATTTGATAAAGTAGTTAAAATTGATGGACACTCGTGTGTGTGTATGTGTGTCTGTGTTTGACAGATGCAAGCTGAAAACCATAACTGTGGCCATTTATTTATGTTTTCATTCTTTTGATCATGGTCAGCCATCTGAGGTATACATAGTAAAGTGACTGTAACTGGCAGTCATGACCCAATCTGTGGATGAAACTGACTGACTCCTGCTGTCATTAGGTCATCGTAGTTAATTATATATTGACGTAACTTGACAGGATGTGTGTTTTGTTAGGTTCATTGTTTTCAGCAGTTTAATGGGTGGATCATTTGTAGCCTAGTCACTGCCATTCCCACTACTTATTATCTTTTTCCATAAGGGTACATGAGGATGTGACTAAGGATATTTGTGGTTACCCATTCACTAATCCAGGTTGTGTTTGAAAAAGGTGATGGAACTATTTTGATTACTATGAATGAGTTAGGTATATGTCATGCCCATTGTTTTTCGGTTATGATAAAGAGAAGATTAAGGTCATTAATGGGTGTCCATGGTATTGTGGTGAAGTGAATATGAAGGAAGTCAGTCAGAACCAGATAATTTGAAGTCTTATAAGCCAGGCAGTGGTGACTCCTAAGGAGTCTGTGTGAGACAAAGCCAGCATCTACAGCTTCAAGGTTTTCAGCATAGGTAATGGAGCTCAGTCTCTTATTTATTTATTTGTTTATTTTTGTGAGGACGTACTGTTGTCTTTACAGTGAGATGATTTGCATTGACAGATACATACAAAGGGAACACTGTATTAAATTATGGTCCTGCTAAAGGAGGATTAAAGAGGTATAACAACATTGTTGGACCTGTAGAAAATACTTGCATTAATCAGCTGGGCTTTCTAACACTTTGGTTACTTGGTGGTCAAAAGCAATCTCATTGTCAATAAATGTGCCAGGTCACTGATAGCTGTGACTCTCTGAAGGGTATACCATTAATGTGGTAAGAGTGGGGGTGCTCCTTTTGTCAAAGGATCTGATATTATGCTTTTTGGTATTTAGTCTGAAACCATAGCCTTAACATCATTTGTGTTTGCATGCCAGCCCTTGTTATAGAATCTTGGAGTCCCCTGGGGAGTTGATGATGACTCCATGTTTATAGTCACTGATAAACATATTCACCCAAAGGCATTTTATGCCAGCTGTGCTATCATAGAAGTAAATGCAGGAGTGACCCTGTATTGATACCTAGGAGACCTCAATGGTAACGTGTCTTACTTTGCCAGATTCTGCCTGTAAACCAGTTTGTTATTCATTGGGCAACAAAAGGGTTTATACTGAGCTGGATAAGTGTATATGATCCCCAAATGAGGAAAGCTTCAAAGTCTTAGGCTAGATCAAGTTAAGCTGTGTACTGACTTAACCTTGCCTTAATTTTTTTTCAAAGAATTTGACCAGGTTAAGAAGACTGTCTCTACCCTTCATAAATCCAAACTGATTTGAGTCAAGGGACTTTAGATTGCCAATGTCCATGCCCCTGAGGTCTATAATAATGCTTTCCATTGCCTTAAAGTTAGAGTTTTTAAGGCTTGTGGGTCTACAGTTAACATGTTCTGTGGTAGGGTCTTTCTTATGTACAGGAATGGTCACCACAGTTCACCAAGATTCAGGCAAAATGTTCGACAATAGGTTGAACCTGAACAAACTGTGTAGTTGTTCAATAAGACAGTCCTTTATTCTTTCAAAGAAACATCACAGCATATTGTTGGTTATCATTGAGCTATTATATAGATATATTTGAGTGAAAGCCATTGAAATACAATACTATGATTATTATTTTTCTCTCACAGTCAGATATCCAAGGTGTACACAGTCGACAAAGTGGTTGTAATTGTTAGATACAGGTGTAGCCTGTGGAGGAAAGTGACTGACCTTTGTTGTTCTCTGCTGTACTTGATAACTGTAAAACAGTCATTGACTGGGCATGGCAGGTCTAGTGTGTGTGTTTGAATGAAGCGTGGTGAATTACATTATTGTGACCATTATTACCTTTATTTGATCACACCCAGACATTTGAAGTGTTCTCAGTCAATAAATATCTGTAATTAATGGATATCGAGATGATTTTCCACTGAATGTGGTTGACTCTTACTGTCATTTGATCACAGCTAAACAGTCAGAAAAAAATCTTTTTCTCAGCTTAGTTCTGTCATGTATTCTGAAGAGGAACATTAGTTTGAAAGACTTTCTTCATGTGCAGTAGTGCATAATCAGTTATTTGTGTAAAACTGTGACCATGCTCAGTGTATGCCCTCCTGTAATATAGCCCTGTGCCCCAACTCATTTTTACTCTTTCAATACATATTTATGAGCAATTGTCTATTTAAATTAAATTTTCAAGATCCATTTTAAATGGAACAGCTGTTTTGAATAATCCTTTGCAAATACCAAGAATTGTAATACTTTTAATATTTTTGTTTTCTCTAATATTGTCAGATATACTCACCATTAATATTGGTAAAAAGGCAAAATGATCACAATATGGCCCTCTCTGTAATGATTATCCACCAATGGTTTTATGTACTCAATATATATGGCAATGTTTAGGAAACAAAATATTATATATGATACTTTAATAAACATTGGTTATACTTTTCCTTTTTTATTTTTATGTTAAAGCATGTCTTATTCCTATGTGCAGTAATGTAGTCTAAGTATATTTGAAAAAGAAGGCGATGATTTAAGAGAAAATAATTAGAGTATGAGTAGCTTGCCAGCCACTACTGCACACGGAATAAAATGTGCTGGCAACCCAAAGAAATCAATGGTGTTATCAGAGTATTAATTCTGTAATGAGCAAAATAAGACTCGTGTGCTAGAGTGTATGTCGATGCACGAGTCGGCCTAGCACAGCTCACCTACTTGACCTCTAGAACACAGTAATTTTTTTTTTCCAAACTTCATTCTTAACCAATTTTAACTTATACTTCTGATGTGTTTGTTTTGCATTCACAGCTTCTGTATCATGTACTATTGTTCAGTATATTATTTTCCTTAGATATAGTTTTTTATTTGCAATGCTGACTTCCTTTTACTCTTTAGATAGCAATGTTATCCCTGTCACTGAATGTAAACCAGCACATATTAAGGTACTTACAAAATGCAAGCTAACAGACATACCTCTCCACTGTCCCTGATTCTGACGAACATCCCTGACTTAGCGACATATTTTTGTCATTTATAACATTTTTGATTTTCTGATAAATCATGAAAATTACAGTCAATACCAGTCATTAGTTTCATACTTCTTATAAATTAAAAAATGTAAGTTGATTCAAAATCTGCTGTTCTATTATCATTTTAAGTGGATCAAAGAAAATCTTAAAAATAGTCTCTGATTTTCTAGCCATTTCTCCATCTTATTTTTGACTTTGTCCAGAATTCTTGAGTATAGAAGTTGAGAGTTATGGTACCAGCAAGTGTATTAGTGCCCATGACTAACCTAACACAAATTTAATGATAATGTTCACCTCATGGAAAGCAAAACACTGATAAAAATATATTATTATCATTATTATTATTGTTACTATTAAAGTACTATATACAATTTCATTTCTTGATGTGATTTTACATTTATTTTAACAGTCTATATTTGCTTTAGCTGAGGTTTTTACGCCTTTATTAGTAATTCCAGTATATAGTCGCACTACATTTTTGCTGTTTAAGTGGTCTGACTATTGGTATTAAGCCCTAGTTTTATTCTAATGTACTGAGTGTATGTCACACTAGTTCAGGACTTGTCTTTGCTTTAAGGCAATTCCAGGCCAATAAGCTCAGAACTAAGGGTACAAGAATTCGAAAGGAGCTGTTTGCTTTTTTTTTTTTTAATTACTGTTGCATTCTAATAGTTCCATTACACAGAGAAAGAAAGATAAATGTTTTAATTTCTTGATTTGATTTTAAATTCATTTTAACACTCTGTACCTGCTTTAGCTAAGGTCATTGAGTCTATATTAGTAATTTCAGTACATAATTGCAGTGCATTTTGCTGTTTAAGTGGTCTAATCAGGACTTGACTTTGCATGAAGGCAGCTCCAAGCCAGTTACTGCAGAGCTAAGGCTCTAATTGTTTTCCCTTCCACCTACCCTATTGTAACCCTGTTGTAGTTGTGTTCTTAAACCCAATGCACCTGCTGTTGCCCGGCCCTTATGATAATTTGACAGCATAAGTCCCTCCTTCTCACAGTTCATTGTCTGTCGACAATAATCACGTAAGTATCATTTTGCAAAGTCTTTCCCCTTAAGCTACTCACAAGGCTAAAAGACATCTGGTAAAATTGCTTAATGCTGAGTGCACTGATACTGCTTATATTGCTTTTAGTATGACACTAGTGAGTTTTTTTAATTTAATTAGTTTACTTGTTCTTGCTGCTGGTAGAAGGTTTCAAGGCTAGTTGTTTTGTACTGAAATTTAAATACTCAGTAGCAAGTCCACTCACATTTTAAAACCGAACTCCAAGAAGTTATTGGTTACCCCTGCCCCCAGAGCCATCCCTGTTGGTAGCATGGTCCAGCATCCCTGTTGGTAGCATGGTCCAGCACTTCCCTACAACTTCTCTAGCCATCCCAATTGAGATGGGTATCTTGACATAGTGTAAGAACTGTGTAATGCTGTCTGATGATCATCTGTTTCTCAAACGGCATAACACAGTGTGCCAGAGATCTAGAGGCAAAAATCTCACACACAGTAAACTCAAGCACCAAAACTATCAGCAGTGCACCACATATCATGCCTGTTCAAGGCCATCACAATATACATAATCCATCATATGCTGAGGTTCCAGAGGTTACCTGCCTAAACATCAAAGACCTCCAAAACACAACACAGGCACAAAGCACACTCAGCATATTAAACCTACTTCTTCACATAGCACTAAGAGTTACTAAGTCACAGATGCTGAACCTGTAAGGCATGCATCAACCCAACCAACTTTCTTGTTATAGATAAGTCCATTGCAAGAAATACAGATGTGCCCCTTGCCATGCTGAGCACCAAAAGAGTGATGGTTAGTTTCTTGTCTGGTGCCAGGATCTGTCAGACCATGCATGCACTCAAGTCTATGAACAACAAGTACCAGTATGACTCTGTCATTGTTTATTCTGGTGTCAATGGTACCCCACAAGGGGAGCCAACATCCTGGATTTGGTGCTTACTAATATGGTGGACCACTGTAGCACCCCCTCTGTCAGGTCTTCCCTGGTGAGATCTGACCACAAATCAGTCTCATTTGAAGTAACTATCACCCCTGCCTCCCCCCTCCCAATAGCAACTAAACTAAACAAACTTCTCCAAAGCAGATTATAACCTCTTATGGGATGGAATAAATAGCTTCAGTACACCCTCCCGATTAAATAGGCACCTGTATAACTGTATTGTCTTCCTGTACCTGACAGGACCAAAACAAGCTCATCAAGGAAGAGCAAACTTGCTTGGTGGACAACTGCCATTAACAGGCTTTTCAATAAGAGGAAAAAGTGGCTGTCTAAGAGTAAGAGGGAGTGAGCCCTAAACTGGAAAGATTCCTTCCTCTGCTTAAACAAGCAAATAAGACTTCTTGTGAAGTCCTCCAAACCAAACCACGAATCCAAAATACCTTCCTCAACTAAGGACAACTATAAGGTGTTCTTTCGTTACATCCATAACCTAAAAGGAAAGGCCCAGATTTGTGCCGAACTGGTAGTTAATGGTACCACATATACTGAGCCTGTGGACATAGCTAACCTGTTGTCTGACAGGTTCTGTGAAAACTTCACTCCCCGGTCCCTGCCACACATACCCAATGACATCCGTACTACCTGTCCCTATCTTGTATTTCTAAAGGCAGGTCACAAATGCCCTCTTTAAGGCCAAAAACACAGCATCTGTGGGACCTGATAACATTCCAGGCTGCATCCTACATGGGCTCCAACAAGCATTAGCAACACCATTGGGTACTTTTTTCAGTCATAGTCTAAGCACTGGCTTCATTCCAGTTGAATGAAAAATGGCCACCGTTATTCCCTTGCACAAAGGTGGTACTTCCACTTACCCCGGGAACTATAGACTTATTAGCCTGACTAGCCTTATTTGCAAGGCCATTGAGCAAGTCATCACATTATCAACAAAGATATGGGTAATCTCCAAACACTTGACTCTACTCAGTTTGGATTTGTCAAAGGGAGATCATGTCTATTAAACCTGGTGGACTTCCTTGAAACAGTCACCAAGGCCCTAGATGAGGGGATATCTGTGCATACAGCCTACCTAGACTTAGCCAAGGCTTTTGACACTATCCCCCAGTCAGGCATCACTGACAAACTCAGTCAGATATGTAGCAATCTTTATACCGTTAGATGGTTCACTAACTGGCTCACTGATAGAACACATATAGTCAAAATAGAGGAATCCTCCTCAAACAGCAGACTTGTAACCAATGTTGTTCCACGGGGATCAGTCCTGGAACCTCTACTGTTTGAAATCTATTTCTCCAAAATACAAGCAAAAACTAAAGCTCTGTGGCTGACAAAGTTTGCTGATGACTGCAAACTGGGAGCAGTCATAGAATCTGTAAATAATGTCAACATCCTACAAGAGGGTCTTACACAAACAAATGATTGGTGCCAAAGTCATGGCCTTAAACACAATGCAAAAAAAAACAATGCATTATCACCCCTTTTGGTAAGAGCAATTCTCCTGCTAACTACCACATCAATAGCAACACCCTAAGTACACACTCAGTGGTGAGAGACCTGGGCACACAGGTTGACAGCAACCTTACCTTTGATCACCGCATCTCCCCAGTGGTAAGAAGGGCAGTCTATATTGCTCATCTCATTAGTAAGGGCGTTGCATCAAGAAAAAAAGAAGTTATAACTTCCCTGTACTCTTCCCTTATCAGGCTAATAATTGAGTACAACACCTGTTTTGGTATATACCTTTCCAAGCACATGCAGCAGTTGGAGAAACCAGAAAGGTTCCTCACAAGGAAAATTCAAGGTCTTCAGCATCTGTACTATGTGGATCATCTGAAATCACTGTCACTTTATTCTGTTTCCCACAGGCTACTCAGGTGATCTCTGCCTTGCATATAAGGCAATCTCTGACTCTGCTTTATTGGAAATACTGCATATCTCATGTCAAATGGTACACGGACTATTCACTCTAAAGGTCTTAACCTGGTATGTGACATTAATAGAACCTGCTGGAGGGACAGATTTGTCTCCCAGAGGTTAGCGTACCTTTGGAACAGACTATCACTTCATGTGAAACAGAGTACCTCACTGGCCCTCTTCAAACACAATCTGGGCGATTGGATGGGTAACCATAAATTCACCCCATGGGTTCCATCTGTTTCCCTCTCAGACACAGGCATTAGGTGCTGATCATGGAAATAAGGGTAGAACTTGGCTAGGCTTGTAAGGGTCCTAGGGCCATTAGCCTAGAAACTTCCTATAATCCTGTGATCCTATGATCCCATGACTTGAGCTGTACCTCCCTGGACTATATAAAGAGAGACGAGATGGAGCTCTCAGACTATGTGTCCAAGGCAGGTATGACTCTAGCATTGAGCAGCATTATAACTTTTCAAAGAATGATGCCGCAATACCAGTAAAAAATAATTGACTTCAATAATTGGCTTAATTTTGGTATCATTCATAGGGGATCCAATATTTGTCAACTTAGGCTCATAGGTTCATAGATTAGTACTAGGCTAACTGTCCTTGCGAGCCATTTTTTTTAAGCCTAGCCAATTATCCCTTGTGAGACTCAAACCCTGCACCTTGTGTTTGTAAGGCAAACACTTTAACCATTAGGCCACCCTCCCAACTTGGGTGGATATGATCAACAGAACGCACTGCTAAACAGGGATGGCCTGCATCTGTCCTGTCTAAGGGCAATGTCTTGTTTAAGACTGTGACTTTATATATATTTAAGCTATGTGATTTTGATAGTTTAATTATGTTGATTGATGATTACTTGTTTTATATATTATTGCAAGTTTTTTATGAGTTTTTTGTTTTTTTTACTAGGAAGGCTGTTGGAGGCTAGAGAAGGAACTTGTTCAACGAATAAATTTTATTGAGCTGGGATCACTGAAAAATATAAAATTAATGACATCATATAGAGGGGGAAAAAATATATACAGGACTTTCTGACACAGCATAAAAGCCTTGTACCTAAAAATTAAATATTGTTGTGAAGAATTTGGGAACATTCTTCCGTGGAAAAAAATATATGTAAACAACATGTAAATGAAGTGAATAAAATAAATGGCAAATTTTTTTTTAAAAGGCAAATATACATGTATGAGCAAAAGTGTTGTGTATGTCATGTCATATTCTGATTGTAACAAATACTATATTGAGGAAACAAAAAAATGCTATGAGAATAGGATAAAAAGAACATATTAGAGAGAGAAAAAAAATATAAAAAATTACTAGTCCTTGCTGAGCATTTTTAACTTCAGTACAATGGAAAATATTGAGAATATAAAAAATGTTCTGGTTCATTATATTATATTATATAATAAATATGATGTTGAAAGGCAAAAAAAGGTTAAAGGAATGCATTTTGATTATGAAATTTGGGATTTGGGATCATGAACACAGGAAGAATGAAGAATGTCTTGTGCTTCTTTCTTGTTTTAAACTGTGACTTTAAATATATTAAAGCTATGTGATTTGATAGTTTATATTTGATGTTGATGATTTGTTTGTTTTTTTTATATTGTGTTTGTTTACTATTTATTTTACTTTTTAGAAGGCCTGTGGCGGCTGGGGAACGGCTTAGAGAAAAAGGAATTTATTAAGTTCAATTTTTTGGATTGGAAGGAGCTGCTGTTCTGGATATATATTTATTGTTTATAGTATATATTAATAAGGTTTTTTATTATTGGCAAAGGCATTGTCCACCCCCATAGTGCCTTTTTTAGACAAGGCCAGCCTGATAAACCTGCCAAGATAATGATATAAGCAAAAGAAAATATGAAGGTGCTGCTGATCAGTGCTAGGAGCCTAAACAAGAAAATTCACTCTGTACAAGCCCTTCTCACCCTGAAGGACATTGACATATGAGTAGTGGATGAGACATGGTTTAAAACAGAGGAAAGCACTCCGGCTGTACAGGGTTAATAACACCTTCCACATGTTTAGACCAGCTACTGCACAGGCAGGGAAAACAAGTGGAAATATCTTAATCTACAGCCAGAAGAGACTTACATCAAGGCTGGTAAAGCAACACGATGCATTAGAGCTTCTTCGTGTCCAAATAATCATCGAAAAGGTCCCATACCATCTATTAGCTAGCTATAGAGTGGGTGGTTAGGGTAATGGCTATGGTGTCTGCCTTACAGACAAATGGTGCAGGGTTTGATTTTCACATGGGGTAAGTGGCTAGGCTTAAAACGGCCCAAAAAGCTAGTTAGCTTAGTATGAACCTATAGAACTCCCTCTATGACAAAAGAAAAAAAACACAATGCCTATCTATAGGAACTTCAATCATTCAGTATTAGACCCCAAACCATTTTCTAAGGTGATCTAAACTATTCAGCTATAGACTAGAAAACGTATACCACCGCTACTGCACAAGCATAGAGATTCCTGGACTTTGTCAATACAAATGGCCTGGAATTAGTCAGAGTTCCCACTAGGGGGAATAACATTTTGTATCTTGTCCTTATTAACATGGGATCATCTTGCACCATCCCTTGCATATCTTAATCATAAAGAAGCATCATTCAAAATAAAACTGAAACCATAGATACTTTCTAACCAAGTTTTCTTTGCAATTTTTTTAAGACAAACTACATCCTCCAAAGTGAGATATTGGCAAGGTTCAAATGCACACCAAACTTAGTCAACTCCATGGAATACACAGAAATGTATATCACATTATACCAGCATGCAAGCAGTTGAACTGATACAGCTGTTCCCTGTAGGAACAAGCACAGGGCAAAACCCAGAAACAACACCCCCCCCCCCCCGGTGGAAGCACAATATCAAGAAGATTTACAGTAAAAGAAGAGAATTTGGTTCAAAAGTAAGAAGAGTAATTCCCAGAACGTTAGAGCCCTCATCACTGAAATAAACAAACAACTCAAGAGCTTAATAACATCTATTTTATTCCAGATCATTGATCTGCAAATTTGTTTTACCAAAGGAATGTGATGTTTCCCACAGGATTCCAAGTATTTCAGTTAATCAGGCATATATTTTAATGTCAATTTATAGTGAAATTGCAGTCTTACTTTATGGATGAATTAATATAAGAGATCTGTTTGCATTTACTGATTACCATAAATTCTATTTTTATATGTATAAGGAGCTTGTCACAGATTTAGAGCTTCAATATTAGTGCAGACATAAATATACAAAAAACTCACAGCGATGTCAAATGCTTATCAAACAGAGCAAACTAGAAGACAAGGTACCCTTAAATGATCAAGGTAAATATCTGTCCAGTGGAAATAAAGTGAGTAAGTAGCCGAGTATCAATCATAATGGACAAAAATTGTCACCATAGTATTAAACATAGGTTTTCACCTATGTAAGACAGATCTTTCTGCATGCACAAAAATCACAGTACTTTGCATATAGAAAAGTAGAACTTTAGTAAACTACTACACTTTCCTTTTGTTCCTCTCTCTCTGAAAGTGCAGAACTATGAAGAATAAATATAGACACTTTATATAATTTCACAAGTAATAGTTAATTCAGCACAAGCACATAAGATCAGACTTCCATAACTGTGGGCTTTGCTGCTACCGACTTAAAATCTAGAAAATGAGTTATAAAAATAACATTTAGTCAAATTAACAAAGTAATAAGTGACTCATTTAACCTCTAATAATTGCCTTGCAGATCTTCGCTTTACTTGAAGAATGCAAAGCTAAAATACCTGTAGGTTTAATTAATGGTGCTTCTTTGATGACTGCAACCCCCTTCTGTTCCTATATGCTTTCTGCAGAGAAATGTTAACTTAACCAATTATAGATAACAAAAAATTATTGGTTCCGCCAGAGGCCTCTTCTTTTCTCACTGTGAACATTTTCTCATTAAGGCTGAATATATATTTGAATGTTAGCAATACATATGTGGTAAATATATTTCTTCACTTGAATCTTTACTGAAGCAGATCATTTGAATTGCCAAGTTAGATATTTTTGTATTAATATTTGAATAGTTTTCCATTTTTTTTCTAAACCATCACATGTAATGCCTCACGCTGAATGTTCTTTAAGTACCCCATTATTGAATAGAATTGCTAGTAGTGAAAGCTCTGCAAGTAAAAGAAATAACTTTATAAATATCTAAAAACGGAGTATAATTTTGACAATTTGGTACACAGTAAATAATTCATTGACACTGGGTAAAATTAATAAGGATTTAAAGAATTCCTGAAGTATACACAAATTGTTATAGCATAGTGCATTCAGCAGAATGATGACACAGAAACATTGTGATGTATAAAACAAAGTGACCACAGTTTGCATGCTCAGGTCTTGAGCTGCACTTCTTTAGAGTGTACTGACAGACGAGCTTTAAACCTGAGAGAAGCAGCACAAATACTGTATATACTACAGATGAGGAACACAAGAGGTGCTGCGATTCTAGGCACTGCCATGTCTAGCCAGTCTATAGCGACAGTGGAAATTGCAATCATGCACTGACTGATGATGGGTTCTTTGACTAGCACTGGGTACAGATGGAATTAATGGATGCCATCAGTAAAATTTCTCCTGCAGATCTTATACCATCTGTGAACCAGGCCCATTCTGCATGCTACCTAGGTTAATGAAGCACTCCTACATTTTAGCAACAGGTGGTAAGATGGTCAGAACTCAATCATCCATGCCACTGATATTGGCTGCAGTTTTCACCTGCATGCTTCAGCAGTTGGAAGGCTGCATCACATTACACAATGCCTTTCAAAAATGATAATATACCATGAAAACATTGTACTGGGCAACACATCTATCACTGGTTCTCACTGACAGAAATTGCACCCATGTAACTACTACACTTCAATGGGATGAGGGAGTGGTAATTGTGAATCAGAAGGGGTTCCAAACCAGGGCAGGTGGGCTGGTGTGAGGATCTTTTTCAGCCATAACACGGGCACAGTAGGCAAATACAAAGTACAGACAAAAATATATATCAAAAATAAACTGAATAAATATGAAGTTTTGAAATACATATTAAAAGCAATGGAGAAATGTACATACATGTCTGGAAATGAAATGCATGGCACATGTAATTCAAATGAACTGAGATGAAGTGCATACAAACAAAATCATCAGATTTATAAAATAACTACTTCCAGTGATATGAGTGGATGAAATGTTATCCGATATAACAGATTGAAAAAAACAAAAATAGAACATGTGTCAGTGATACTTTAACAGAGACATTTAAAATGTTTCTACACTTAATAGTAACTAATAAAGGCAGCCGTAAAAGAAGAGTATTAATCTACATCTCTGAAGCGGTTGTATTTATTTTTCGTAACTAGATGGGGTATGAATAAATATTTTGAAGTATTTCAGATGGTCAGTTTGTCTAATAATTTCAGGCAGCTTGCTGGATCAGTTTTTTTTAGAAGGATCTGTCACAGGTAGCAAGAGTATAAGATAGTCATTGTAATTTTAGGGACTGTGAATTTGGGGTTTTAATTATCAATTTATTAAGGAGAGGGGGCATTATGCATGTACCTTTTTTGGAGGTGAGAGGGGTAGAGAGAAGAACAGCCATTGCAGCAACTATAACCATTTCCCTTTAGTTAATGTAAGGCAGTGATGTTCATTTTTGCTTGAAGGATGAATAAAATAAAGTCCACAGTTTTCAGCAGATTGAAGTTTTGTGCAGAGCAGAGGGCAGTGAAGGGTAGACTGTATTCTAATCTGGGAATTAGTACATTTGTGGCTATAGATCTTCTGGATTTGAAGCTAAGTAAATAAGAGACTTTGTATGAAATGTAGAGTTATTATAATGCATTCTAGGCTAGGTTCGTTGAAATAAAGTGAGGTTTTGGTCAAAAAAGGCCTAGATATTTTCATTCTGAAGTTCATCGTTGAGAAGGGATTGATTGAGATTGGCTATGGTGAGGACAATACTGTCTACATATATGATACAGTTTGTGTGAGGGAGTTCCCAGGGAGGATCATTTATGAATACAGAAAAGAGGAGTGGATTCAGAATAGACACCTTTGCAGGCTGAACTGGAGATATAGATATTATTAAGCCTTAAAAGGATGAATATTCTGTTGGAGAGGTAGCTTTGAAGCCATTAGACAACATCAGATAAGAAACCTGCATATTTTTGTTTGTAAAGTAAGACGGTGTGATAAACAGTATCAAATGTTTTTTCTATGGTCCATGAAGATGTCACCAGTAAGTTTGCCTTGCTTCATATTAGAAAACATGCAGTCAGTAAGTGAGCAGGTAACTTTGACGGTACTGTAGTCGGGTCTACCTGTTGTTAAGAATTTCAGAATTTAAGACATATTTTAGAATTTGATTATAGATGATTTTTTCAAGAATTTCAGTGAGGGGTTGGTTGGCGATAGATTGGTACTCATTAGGTGAGAAAGAGGTGGCCACTTTAGTAAGTGGTAGGACTAAGGCATGTTTAAAACAAGAGGGTAGGATGTTTGTTTACCATCATCTGTAGTGACAGAAGATTGAATATGAATGAAATAGGCTTACTGAGTAGTTACTTAGTAGTCTAAAAATAGACTAGGAAGAATGGGTGATAACTCAAGGCAATGTTTACCATCACCTGCCCGCTGGTATGTTCTTTGGGTGACTTCTTCTCCAATGTGCTGTGCAAGCACCCACCTAATACCCAAGGCAGTTGCATATTACAAATGGTTAGCCTGCATCAAGCATTGTCTCTCTCAGACACATGCCACGGGGATATCGTAAGCATAAGAAAGCTGGTAAGACTAAGTAATGATGTTGGAAATGGGCAGCACAGAATCCCAGAGACAAAATAATGTGCCTTGTCTTTCCCATCAGCCTTGTGGGAATTGTTCCTACCAGAAATATTGGCAATTGCGTACAGTAAATAGATTAAGTCTTGTGTCATGAACTGGCTGTTCTGATGCCTGAATGCATGAGTAGGTGTGATTCACCTTTAACAGCCTAGATTTTCATCTCTTTGTGATACAGTACACTATGTTACTGTGGCAGAGTTTGGCGGCACACGGTTCTACTGGAGAATGGTAGTGGCACACATTAAGATGGCGAACAAGAGGATGCCAAGAAAGTTCCACCAGAGGTGCATGTCACACAATGACGATGACAAATCTCTTCTGTGGCATTTCATCAGCAACAAGCCAAGCTATGAACATTGTACCAAGTGGTAGGTGTCTGAGCAGTATATGTTGCACAACTGCTCCATGACATATCCAGAACCTTTGTACAAACAGCAGAAAGATGTACAAACATATACCAGTGCATGGCCAAAGTGCAACCTAGTATAAGTGGAGTAGTGTGTGTGTGTGTGTGTGTGTGTGTGTGTGTGTGTGTGTGTGTGTGTGTGTGTGTGTGTGTGTGTGTGTGTGTGTGTGCGCGCACACACACACACACACATGCACACACACACACACACACACACACACACACACACACACACACACACACACACACACACACACACACACACTCATGCACACACACACACACACACACACACCACACACACACACACACACACACACACACACACATACACACACACGTTCTACACAAATTGTATGCCAAATGGGCTATCCTTTACAAGAAATGTCAGGTACCAGAATGCCACCTGCACAGACTACACAATCCACCTAAATGTCTATGGCCAAATTAAACACTTTTAAACATGTATCAAAGGTGTTTATGTAAGGCAATACTCCTGCTTTGGGCAGTCAAAATGGAGATATTGTTACATGAACATGCATGGAATAAGGCCCGTCAATGAATACTATATGAAGCAGAACTCATGGTGGCCTTTGTCAGTTAACTGCATCAGTGGAATTACAGTTAGACACATGCTACTAGTTGAGCATGAGTCACTGTACTGATGTATGTCCTACTGACCTGTGTGTGATGCACAGTGGATTCATAGCTGGTGAACACTAAGGCCCACAGTCTATGTACAACCTACTTTTGTTTTTTATAGCCTTTCTGTATTGCCCTGGGTATACAATTCCCATCATTAGTGGTGTGTCAACAATGCACAGCTTGTGTTAGTAGCATAGCATTACATAAAGTTCTACAGTATTAGTGTCAGTGGTTAAACAGGTAATGTAGTTGCCTTTGATTTTGGAATCAGGATACATTGGGTACTGTTCCCATACTACGTACTTTGATTAATTTTCCAACACTGAGACTGTAGGGGAGACTAAGGGGATGGTGTATTTCTGAGTGTGCCGTGCTTTGGATGACATATTAAACCAAGATCCTATAGGCAAAAGTGCATGGTAACTCAAGTAGATGGTAACGATCCCACTGCAGTTAAAAAAGTATAGGGTACTTTATTTATAATTACTTATTTACAACTCCATATTAAAATATATACATAACACAAAGTAATAAAAACATAACTGCACTTACATACATTTACTCTTACCCATGTTTTTCTACAATTAGATTGCATATTTTCAGCACATCATTCACTTCCAATGTCATAGTATACAATACTTCTTTGCACCTAGTGTTCCAAGTGAACATTTTTTATACCAACAGATTGTCAGAGTTCCTCATATTTTGCTATAAAAAGTTTTCCTAAAAAACTCCTTTTCTCCTAAATAACTTCTGGATTCAGTTATTCAACTCCACATTTTTTTCCTTTTCATTATATATAATACCCTTCTTTATGAGTTACAGCCATGAATCCCCATGTTACTTAAAATCACAATTTCTAATATTTCTTTTTCTCTGCCTGTTGGAAACACTAACACTTTTTTTTTGAAGAAACATCTTTGTGAACCATCACTTATTACATGGCAATCATACATTTATATAAATGAAAACAAACGACACCGACACAATCCTAATTGCAAGCATTTTACATCACAAACCATACTGACATACTCCAGTCGCAAACATTATTAATCAGTTATAATTTATCCAAATTTTCTCACTCAAACATTATATAGCTCATTAAAATCCCACCACCCTTTAAATCTCATTCTTCCCTTGTATGTGCTGTTCCCACAATTCCTATTTTTTCCTGTGTTTGCTCCACTTGTCCAATATATGCTAGCTTTGCCAATAATAATGTGCATATTAAATAGACTTTCTTTTGAAAGTCAACCTAAACATTTTGCACTCATCTATAATATTGTTTTACTTCCTACACTATCCCTTTCCATCTTCACATTATTTTCTACTACTTCCTTTTCTCCATATGCAATACCTAATACTGAAATTTCCATTCATGTATATATATATATATATATATATATATATATATATATATATATATATATATATATATAGGAGGGATACAGAATCCTGAAAGCCCAAAATCCTGAGACCAAAATCCTGAAAACTCAAAATCTTGAAAACTCAAAATCCTGAAAACACACAGGATACCAACACTTACTATATTCCAGCACAAGCACATGCAGAAACAAGTAAAACACAAACCATATTACTCTTCTACAAGTATAAGCAAGGGGGGAAGCCCCCCTGCACCCCTTGCTACTCAAATATATCAACTCCGAGATTGCACTTAGTGTACTGAAGTGCAATCTCGGAGCTGTTATATTTAAGTAGCAGGGGGTGTGCGGGCTCAGCCCCCCACATGGGGGGTGCAGGGGGGCTTGGGGGCTTCCCCCCCTGCATATAGTTGAAGGGTCATATGTTTCTGTATGTGCTTGTGCTGGAATATAATAAGTGTTGGTATCCTGTGTGTTTTCAGGATTTTGAGTTTTCAGGATTTTGGGCTTTCAGGATTCTGAAGTGCTCATATATATATATATATATATATATATATATATATATATATATATATATATATATGTATATCTTCCAATTCATCATACCACTTGCATTTCCTTACTCAGACTGAATCATATATACATTAAATATTCTTCGCCTACTGCAATTAGTTCATTTACTCTCACTTCTTTACTTCTTTCTTTTTTTATTGGCATCCTGGGATATTATTGAGGCCCATCGATACAATGTACTTAGCCTTGGAGAGTGCATTGAAGACCTGTTTCCCTAATGATAGTTGGGGGAGTTATGGTTGAGGGTATTTCCTGAGGGGTATTGCAGGGAGAAGTGGGGAAACTGGAGCTAAATTTGTCACCAATTTTTGTGGTGGGGGAATAGAACCCACAACCTTCTCATCTTGCAGTACCAAAGGCAAATGTGCTACCTATTGAGTCACAGATACTATATCTTCTGGCTTAGTATCTTAGTATTGGTGGCTTCATTTGCAGTTAGTTTGGCACATTGTTTTGTATTGCTTTTGAGGTTGTGGACATAGTTGATGAATTCCTTGTGATTATCCTTGGCCTGAAAAGCAATTTTTATCTCAGATTTGCTTTTGGTAGACTTGCTTAGCCCCCTGAGTTGTTTAGTTAGATTTATAAAGGAGTTTCTACTTTGCTTGCCATTGTACTTCTTAGTTTCTGCCATGATTTTCTTCCTTTTGTTATACAGCCTATTGATGTTGGGATCTTTCTAGGATGGCCTGATTTTTGAGTTTGCCCTATGCTTATTCTGGGTAGGTATGACTGGCTCAATGCAGCCAGTAACATTATTTTACAGGATTTTCATGTACAATTCCACATAGGCAGCAGTGTTCTCTAGGTTTTGGCAGGGGGGTGGGGTGGGTGGGTGGTCATGAAATGTTGTTAGGGTGTCAGTTAATAGTAGGATGTTTGACTTATAATAATTCTTAAGAGTTCCAAAGTTGTCTGGGGTCCTGATTTTATTTAATGTTTCAAAGTAGACAGCTTTATGATCCGATCTGACCAGTGAGAGCATTACACAAGGGGGATATAACATTCTCCCATGTTTCTGAGGACCAGATCAAGGATGTTAGTACTCCTTGTGGGTGCATTGACAAGCTGGTTCAGGGTTTTTATGTTAACAGAGTCCAAGAATCTATGGGCCTGTATGTTTGGAGTTGTGTATTATTTCCAGTTTATAAAGGGGTATTTAAAGTTGTCCATGAATTTGGTCTTGGATTGAATGGGAAGTGTCTCTAGCATGTTTAAGTATGTGTAATTGGTTTTCTGGGTCATAGATGAGGGCCCACAGCTTGCAAGGATATGATATGGAACTTTATATATGGTAATTTGGGCATGCAGAAGCTCAAGAGCATCATATGTTTTGACCAGACTTCAGATTTGTTTGTTTTTGATGTAAACTGGGACACGTCTACATTTTGTCCCTTCTTTTGCAGAAGCTGGCCTAAATGTGCAGAAATCATTATAGCCCTGCACAGCTGTGGCACTCTCCACAACTTTAAACCATGTCTCAATAACTGTACAGACGTCTAAATTCTCCAGGGTGTGGAGAGCTTGCAGGGAGATGAGTTTCTTGTTTAGACTGTTATCATTGAACAGTATTCTTTAGATTTTCTTGGGTTGGTTTTGCTATGTCAGAAGGTTTATCAAGTGGGCAATGCCTAAAAAAAGGCACTATGGGTGTGTACAGGGATTTAGCCAATATTCAAAGATCTAGAAGGGATAGGTGCAGACCATCTCTGGCAAAGCAGCATGGCCTGTCAACCATATCCTCCAAGGTTGACAAATACTGTACCATCTTTGAATGATACCAAAACTCTAAGTCAGTTATTGAAGTCAGTTATCTTCTGTTCATACTGTGGCATCATCCTTGGAGAATGTAGAATGCTGTTCACTGCTTTGCTCATATCAGCCTGGAGCTGGGATGGGTACCTATCAGTTCAGTGAACGGCATTTTCAGTGCACTTACATTGAACATGTTTTCGTTGAACTGTTCATACTGAGATTGCAGTACAGTGAGGATTGGGAAATTTGCCCTTTTCCCACTGTAGTGGGATCTCGGAGTTGGTATATATAATTAATGCAAGGGTGTCGCAACCCTCAGTATGAGGGGAATTTGATGAATGGCAGTTCTGATGAAATGCCATTTGTTGAATTGACTGTTCGATGTAGTGATATAGACCTGCTGGGACACATACTCAGACAGCTCCATCATTCTCTCTTCATATAGTTCAGGGAGGTATGTCTCAGGTCGTTTATACCCACACAGTCTATGACTGAGTCATATTGGTCCTTGTGTTTCAACAACTTGAGTGAGTGCATGATTTGGTTGATCCTGGCTCCAGAGAGGCATCTGACCTTGACTTCCTCCTTACTCAGCCTGGTGAGTGTTACATCTGTGTATCTCTCAATGGAGTTTCCTATGACCAAAATTTTGTGTTTTTTGGTGGTTTGCCTTATGGACTTAGAAGCTGAGATAACATGAAATGTGAATGTATGTGTCTTGGTGGGTGTTGCTTTGGTAGAGTGCTTTTGAGTTTGTTGAGGATACTTATTGTATGGGAGGCCTCTATGATTTAGGAAGATTACATTTAAGAGCCTTAGCATATGTGGGTCTATGTTTCTGGTCTCTGCTAGGTGTAGTGTGTGTTTCTGATAATCTATACGGTATTATAATTGTATGTGAGAGCCTTGCCTCCAGTTACATCATGTAACTACATCTCTTGCTTACTGTATCAGTTTGTTAAAGGCCTAGGTATTTGCCAGTAAACATCAACCAATTGCTTCACTGCTTCAGGATACACATATCCATCAAATCGGCTGAAAAGATAGCAGAAACATGCATATTCATGGCTGAAGATCCTTACTTTGTGATCTACAAAAGGACTGTACAAGAAGGGCTTACAGCTGGCTAGTTTGGGTATGAATGGCAACTAAGACTGAACTCATGGGGCAGTGCTCCTCAACATGCAAACTAGTCACTGTCTGTGCTATGAAGTACTGAGGAAATTTCAGAGGTAAAGTTATAGGAAGATTCCAGTTCTTAGTGCCTGTGTCAGTACAAAGCCCTGCTAACCACTGTTACATGATGCCAAGCCTCATGTAAATGAGACATCTTTATACAGGCTCAGAAAACTAGTAAATAAACAAAATATCATCTGACAAATAACAATAAGCTTATTCAGTGTTTTCCTCAGTGGTTGTCAGCACAGAATGAAACTAGGCTACTCTCCATTGCCACTAAAGGGCAGACCTAACCCTTCTAACTTTAAATCACTGAAAGAGCAGTAAATAATGAACTTGAACAGTAATTGAAGCTGAAAGTGCAGGAAATAATCAACTTACACAGCAACTCAGCAGCAAACGCTTAAAATATGCAGGAATAAAGAATTCAACAGTTAAATCCGGAGGCAAAAAAAGCAGTACTATAAAGTGATTTAAAGCACATGTTAACCCTGCCCTGATTAGGAGCAAAAGACTAGCACTAGTCTCAAGATGCTTCCTGAGAAGTAATATTAACCGGGATGTCAATGGAGTCAGTACACTTGCTACTATCTTGTCTTAGTAGATACCCTAGACAGAACCTACAGCAGTTGAATGCAACAAAAAGCCAAGTTTCTCAAAGACCCTCAAGAGGTTCTCAGCAAAACTGCAACCAGAGAACTCAATGAAGTCCCATGCACACTGCTCTATCAGAGTTCAACACAACTGTATACCCCCTTGTTTTTTTTTTTTCACCGGGAGCAAGGAAGTAGCATTAACCCCAAGATGGCTCTTAAGAGGCAACTTTCAGGTTTCCAGTGATTGGTAATCTGTAGGAATGCTAGTAAGTAACGTCTATCTGCTTTCTTTCACCAAGGGCAAAACAGAAGCAATAATCTCAAACTGATTACTGAGCAGCAGTTCCTAGACTCACCGATGGTTGGTAGTCATATACCAGATGTTATAGATTTTAAACGTAAGATGGAAAAAAGGATTGCTACTCTGAAATTTGCAGTGTGTTCTAAGTGAGTGAGATGGGATAAAAGAGAAGATAACTAAAGCTTTATGAGTCTAAGGGGAGGACCTTCTGAGATGATCTCTCCATGTGCGATAGACTGAGCAGAGATTATGAGACTGCGAGAAGCATTCAAAGTCAGATTTACAGTAGGGGCAGGCAGCTGAAAAGTCATTAAGTTTAAAAGCACAATAGGCATGCGGCAGACATGTAGGAAAAATCAAATTCAGTCAGACAACAGTAAAGTCATCCAGTACTTCTGCTAAATAATAATGCAGCTATGAATCTAATAAGAAATCCTATTTATGAGCTCATCCTACTAATTAGCTAAATTGGATTCTTTTTCAGTCAGTGAATAGAAAGGAAATTATTTTCCAAATGTCCCTAAGCAACAACTTTTAAATCTTCAATAAGAAAAAACTTAGAGGTTAAACAAAATTAAAAATAAAACAAACTGTAATATAAGAGCGAAAAACAAATAAAATAATAGAAATATACAAACCATAGTGAATTAATCCAATTCAAAATCAAATGCATTTAAACAACAGCAGAGTCACGCAACACTGCAGCCAGCTAAAGATGTAAATATCTTGAAATACTGAAGCCATACTACAGAGCTAAATAGGGGTTCAGTGAAATACATGCTCTGAATCCCATTCCAAGCACAGTCAGTCCAATTTAATTTTTGTATTCCATAACATCTCCTTATCCTCAGAGATATCACTGGCAAATCTCAATAGACCAACCCAAATTGTATGGCTTAGTTGTAAAATAATGCAATTTTAGGTATAATGAATGCTGTTAGCTTTGTAATTCTCTGTACCTCCGCTGACTTTTACATGGCAAACTATTAGTAGTTCCAATCTGCATGAGTCTGCAGTATATTTCCTCATTGCTTACACTGGATAAACCTGACAAGGTCAGATAGCCTTGTAATATAGAATTGTCTGTAATACTTTCTTCATAATAATTGCATTTCAGAAATAAGACCGTCATGAGGAGAGCATACATTATTGCTGAGTCATTTAAGCTGAGATAAGGAAAGCTACATACTGTGAATGGTTTGCATGGTTGTGCATAACTGCATGATGGTTTCTCATCACATAGTTTTTGCAAAAATGTTGGTATGCTTCTTAGGCCAACCTATGATACTTTTGAGGTCTACTACACCTGCTGTCAATAAGCAGGTCAGTGACTGTAAAACTCTTAAGTAAGACACACATAAGCATTGTTATTTCATACAAAGAAAATATATTGAGGTGAGTGTTTTGTATTTAAAATCCAAGGGAAAATCTAAAAAAATGTCCCAGGCAATGTAAAGTTTTTTCCTTATAAGCAATACAGATGGGAACATTTAATTTTATTTTTTTAATTTAATGCTTCTTAAACACCAGCTTTGGTTTTATGGCCATTTAACTAGGATACAAAAAGTATAAAATAATTCTGAAATGAAAGTGTTTTCAAAGAGGGATGTTCGGGAATGCTCATTTGCATAACTGGAGGATTGTACTATTAAAAAATGCAAAAGTAATGAACTTGGTAAATACTAAGCCTTTATTTTTGAGGCCTGTGTCAGTGTCATCCAACTTGTAGAATACAGTATAAGATGACAACGTTCTAGATGCAGCGTGGAAGACTTTTCCCCTGTGTTTGCCACTTTAAGTTTAAATATGAATACTCTAAGGTTAAAATATTTTTTCTATATAACTTTTGCCTTCCTGTCTTTTTATTAACAGCATTCCTTCAATGAAATGTATCAATTCATTCCCTAATACTGACAGTGTGGACATTGAATTAGGTGAGAACCACCCATAAGAATCTATCATTTAGTCAGGCATTAATGTTACTCTTAGCCCTAGTTGCCTGTAGACCATCAGCCTCCATTTCAGCCTATTATCCAGTGAGTGGCTTGCCACTCCCACACCTCAGGACTTCCCAACTAGCAGCCTGAGTACTCACAGAGGAGGCCAAATATTAACAGTCAACCACCTCTGCAGACTCATCTCCCATCAAACAGCTCACAAATTCTCCCAGTGCCAATGATCCATTGACCAGTCTGAGGTCTCGCAAGAAATCTCACATTAATATTGACAGCCAGGTTGTTATACACTAATAGCTCCCACTGTATTTCATTGTAGAAGTAATAGACTGTAGTTTTCCATTACACCACAAGGTGGAGTTCCTTTTCAGGGATATAAAAGAGAATTTTGAAAGTGAAAGGGGGGACTGAGAGACTAGCTGAAGGAGGGAATACTGAAACTGGTAGCTGAAGGGAAAAAGAGCCTTGCAGCCTGACTGGATTTTCTTTTCTAGTGCTTTGGGACAGGGAGGTGAAGTAGCAGATTGTGTCTGTCTATTGCTGAAATCCTGGATGATGGTATTTTGTAGAATCAGGAGAGAAGTCTGAAACCAGTAGTTCCATGCCTGCATATGATTCAGCAAGGAAAAGAGTTCCTTTGGGCCTAGTACAGAGAAGCCATAGATGATTGCCAGAGTTCTGGCAGGTGATTTTTCTACTTTTCTCATCAGAGGAACCATGGTGCCTGGTCACTAGGATATTCTTGATGGAGTGATGAGAGGCTCTGACCATCATTTTATAATTTTATAAGATTGTGGATTTCCCCCAAAATTCATTGTGGATTACAAATAACTGGGATCCATATGAGCTCCAACTTGGGCCCCATCCTGCCGGCAGCAAGACTGTAAGTAGTCACTGGCCAGTGAACAGGGTATAATAGAGTGTTTCATAGTTGGTGTGTTTAGAATTGATCAAGGGGGTTGAGGGTGTTTGTATTGCTCAATGACATTGCATTTTCTCCTATTTGTATTTTTGCTTTATAAATCTTCATTGTTCAATGACATTGTATTTTGCTCGTGTTAGTACTGCTGCCTTCAAGAATTTTGCTACTCAATGACATTGCATTTTTTCATATCTGTATTGTTGTATTATAACTCTTTTATTGCTTAATGACATTGCATTTTTCCCATGTTTGTATTGCTGGATTATAAAGCTTTACTGCTCATTGATATTGTCTTCTTTGTGCATGTTTGAATGTTAAGACCTTTTTCTGTTGAGTTCTGGGGAAGAGGGTGAATGTATGTTTTCATTACATGCATATCCCACATTGCATTATTGCTAACTGGTGCACTGTTGAAATAATTTGTTTGTGGTTGTGTTATTGCCTTTTAAACTAGAGGTGTCACCTATAATAAAATCTGTCATTCTTGCCACCTTGGTATGTTGGGCCTATAGAGGGGTCACCAGAGTCAGGTAGGAAGGAACCCATATCTACTTCAGCTACACCTGTGGGTGTGCTACATTTGGGGGGCTCATCCGTGATTGCCTGTACTGCCTTGGACTCCACCCTATTCCCCTGTATGTGTGGAAAGCAAATCCAGCAAAAACATGAACCCAGAAGCTGCAGTTTCAATGCCCATAAATACTATAGGGCCTGAAGTTTTGAATGCTCTGGGAAGTATTGTAGAACAATGCTTAAAGCCTACACAGGCATTCACTGGGTTTGGCTACAGCAAATTGCGTTTCTTTTCTGGCAAACAACTCACACCTTAGGGAGAGGAAGATTTTGAATCCTGGATGGATCAGGCTCCACAAGCCCTAGAGGAGTAGTATATCCCAGAATCCCAGAAGAAGCAGCAAATATCTGAAAGTCTAAAGGGATTAGCTGTGGATACCATACTCAACCTGAGGATGGGTAAGCAATATTGCACAGCCAAGGACTATTTAGGAGTACTGCAGGATGTGTTTGGACGGACCGAGAGGGCTGCTGACCTACTGTATCAGTTTGAACATACATACCAAGAAGTTGGTGAGAAACTATCTGATTACATTAAGCGATTAGATAAAATGCTTCACCAGATCATCCTAAAGAAAGGGGTGGATCTGAAAGTAGCTTCCGGAGTACAGATCAGACAAATCTTACAGGGAGCTCAAGCTATGGACCCCATTGTGTGGAACATAAGGATGAGAAATAGGGAAGACACTCTAACTTATTCTCAGTTGGTTAAAGAGGTGAGGGAAGAGGAAGCCCTGTTGGAAGCCAAGTCTCAGTGTTCAACACAACTAAAACAGTGAGTGAACACCAGCAGGAGCCTATAGCTGTGCTCACTACTCAAACAGGAGTCATGGCCCAAAGTGTCCGCAATGTAGAGGTGTCACAGTTGCAGATGCATGTGTCTTACCTGACCGACACCATAGCTCAAGTCACCAAGACAGTTGCAGAACTGCAAACAGCCGTGGTAATTTTAGCTGAAGGGAGGAATACATCAGTGAGAACCTCCATGAAAGGACTCAGGGAAGAACCGGATCAGTCAATGTTCAGAGTTCCTACTGGATTTTGTTTCTGCTGTGGGAATGCAGGGCATATAAAGCAACCGTGTGCTAATGCAGAAAAGTTGAAAAAAGTGAATGAACTATTACTGGCTAGTGCAATGCAGGGAAACTTCAAAGGACCTCAGTGAAGGAGCCAGCTGAGTGCCCAGTTACAAAGAGCTCCATAAAATCTAACATCAAGAGACAGCATCCTGGATCACCTTTCCACACAAACCCTTGTAACAGGGGAGAGAAACTACCTACTATGCACACTTCTAGCTCATCTGAGATGAACAACTGAACCGGAAAGCCATCTCAGCCAAAATCTCAGCATCTGTGACCGCAAAGCATTACTAAGCAAGAGTCTTATCTGTTAAAATGGCAAGGTCAACCGGTGGTACCTCAACCACATGCTGACTGCCATACAGCTGAACAGCACCGGAAACAGAATTTACTCGATGGCCTACTGGGACCGTCCCCATTTGTGTCAGTAAAAATAGAAGGAGTGTATAGTAAAGCACTGTTGGATACTGGTGCACAAATCACCATCCTGTACAGAGACTTCTACCAAAAATACTTAAAGCATTTGCCACTTGAAAAGTTTAAAGTGTTGGAGATCTGGGGGCTAAGTTACATGAAGTTCCCTTATGATGGTTATGTCTCACTCAAGTTAGAATTTTCCACTTCAGTTGTTGGGTCAACAGAAGTTTTTGAAACACTCACTGTTGTGTGCCCCACACCAAAAGGAAAGGATTCAGCATCTATTTTAATGGGGACAAATACTGACCTCTTCAGAAGAATGCTAATGCCTCAGTTGACCCAGGAACACCTGCCACTACATCCTCTCCTGAGACCAATTTTCTGTGCCCTTCAAAGGGAGAAGGATAGTAAGAAAGATGAAATTGGTCATGTGTGGACCCTGTCTGGAAAAGAGCATATAATTCATCCTGGTCAGGTCACCTGCTTGAGATCCAAAGTGAGGATGTGTGGACAAACAGTTTCCTCTCATCTCATGATGGAAATGGATCCAGAAAGTGACTTGCCACTGGGGCTGGAACTAGTCCCAGAAGTTTGGCCTATGGACAAGTTAAAGCATCCTTATGACACTTTGCCTGTGGGGTTAAAGAATAAAGGAAGTACTTCCATTGTCTGTGTTCACAAGTGCATTTGGGAAATGTTTATGCTGCCACTCCCTTACCTGCTTCTGTGTTGACAAGGAATGACAGCAGGACCAACGAGTTGAAGCTGGAAGATATTGAGATAGGAGGTGGTCTCTTGCCCCCTGAGTGGCTAACCAGAGTTAAAGAGCTACTACTGAAAAAGAAAAAAAATGTTTTTCTACTACTGAACTAGATATGGGCTGTGCAAAAAGTGCAGAACACCAAATAAGAGTAAAAGAGGACCGGCCTTTCAGGGAACATTCCAGAAGAGCAGCTCCAGGAGACCTGGAGAACTTAAGAAAACATTTGGAAGAACTAAAAGCCACAGGGATAATTTGAGAAGTCCATATTCCTTTCCCATTGTCATTGTCAGGAAAATGAATGGGTCAATTCGCATGTGTGTTGACTATCATACTCTAAATCAGCAAACCATTCCAGGCCAATACACAACTCTCCGGATTGAAGATGCTCTAAACTGCCTGGTGGGCAGTAAGTGGTTCAGTGTGCTAGACTTAAGGAGTGGATACTATCAAATCCCTATGCACCCATAAGATAAAGAGAAGACTGCCTTTATCACCGCTTTGGGATATTTTGAGTTTGATCGCCTACCTCAAGGTTTATCAAATGCACCGGCAACTTTCCAGAGAATCATGGAAAGAACAGTTGGAGACATGCATCTCCTGGAAGTCTTAGTCTACCTGGATGACATCATTGTCTTTGGGAGGACCCTAGAGGAGGATGAAGAAGGACTGATGAAGGTATTGGACAGGTTTGAGAAGGAACGCCTGAAGTTGTCATTGGACAAATGCAAGTTCTTCCAACCTTCAGTGACCCATGTGGGACTTTTAGTGTCTGCAAATAGAATATCCACAGATCCCAGCAAAGTTGAAGTGGTGATATCTTGGCCTAGACCCAAAAGTATCACAGAGCTGTGATCTTTTCTGGGGTTCTGCAGTTACTATAGAAGGTTTGTGGAATGATTTTCAAAGATAGCAAGACCCCCTCAACCATTTGCTCCGAAATGATGAGAAAGCAGATGAAATAGATGAAGATATCCTTGTGAAAAAACCTAAGGGATTGAGAGATTCTAAAGAACTCATCAAGAGTTGTTGGGCTCCTGAGTGCGACGAGTCATTTGAACAGCTTAAGTATTGCCTCACACATGTCCCTGTGCTGGCATATGCTGACTCAAAAAAGCCATACATTTTACATGTGGATGCTAGCAGGGATGGCTTAGGAAGAGTCCTTTACCAGGAGTATGACAAGAAGCTGAGACCTGTGGCTTTTATCAGTTGGAGTTTATCCCCCATACAAAGAAGCTACCTTGCAAACAAGTTGGAATTCCTTGCCTTAAAGTGGATGGTAGTGGACATGTTGCATGACTATCTCTATGGGGCTGAATTTGAAATGCAAACTGACAACAATCCTCTGACATACATCCAGATCACTGCAAAGCTAGATGCTACTGGCCACAGATGGATGGCAGTTCTATGCAACTATAATTTCAGTTTGAAATATCACCCAGGACACACAAATGGAGATGCTAATGGTCTGTCCAGAAGACCTCAGTGAGATTTAAACCCCAACAATGAATGGGTAGAAATTCCAGCACCAGGGGTGAGAGCTATGTGTCAGATTGCAACCTGCTACCAACACACTGAATGTTGGGCCCAGAAGTTGGGTCTATCTGCAACAAGCATACCACAAGCTTACTGTAATCTGATCACTTTACAGGCTTCATCACTACCAGCTTTGAGTAACAGAGACCTCAGAACAGATCAAAGACAAGACCCCTTAGGTCAGCTGGTGGTAGCTGCTTTAGAGAAGAAACAAGTTAATATGCTTTGCACGGATATTCATCCTCTGGCAAGACTTTTGGCCAAAGAATGGGACAGATTCCAGATACAGAATGGACTAGTGTACAGGAGATCTCTTAGTGCACTCGGCAGTGAAAAATGTCAATTGTTGCTTCCTCAAAAGTATAGAGAAGTAGTACTCCGGTCATTGCATGATGAACATGGTCATCTTGGTTATGATAGAACTATGGGTCTGGTACGAGATAGGTTCTACTGGCCATGTATGAAGCAAGATGTTGAGGATTATTGTTGTACATGTCTTCATTGCATTTAGAGAAAGACTCTGCTGACCAGAGATTTGGCCATGTATGAAGCAAGATGTTGAGGATTATTGTTGTACATGTCTTCATTGCATTTAGAGAAAGACTCTGCTGACCAGAGCTGCCTCATTGGGTCAAATGGAAAGTAGTGGATCCATGGAACTGGTCTGTGTAGATTTTCTGTGCATTGAACCGGATGAAGGCGGGATGAGTAATGTGCTGGTGGTGACAGACCACTATATCAGATATGCTCAAGCATTTCCCACTTACGATCAGAAAGCTATTGCAGTGGCAAAACTACTAGTTGAGAAGTTCTTTTGTACACTATGGCCTGCCATAAAGGATACACTCTGATCAGGGACATGATTTTGAGAGCAAGCTTGCCCATGAACTACTCACTCTGTTGGGAGCCCAAAAAAGCCACACCACTCCTTATCATCCTCAAGGGGATCCTCAGTCTGAGCGTTTCAGCAGAACTTTACTAGACATGTTGGGGACACTATCTGATGAGAAGAAAAGTCAATGGAGTAGACATGTAGCCACAGTGGTGCATGCTTATAACAGTACTAAAACTGATGCTACAGGATTCTCGCCTTACTTTCTAATGTTTGGAAGAGAAGCTCTTCTTCCTGTTGATGTCACCTTTGGAGTCACAACTGATGATACACCAGTGTGATCTCATGGCAGTTATGTGGAGAGAATCAAGAAGAACCTCAGACAGACTTATGAGCTTGCTGAAAAATCAACAGGATGAAGACATCAGTGAAACAAGGCTCACTATGACAAAAAAGTAAAGATGCATGACTTGCAGCCAAGGGACAGAGTTCTTTTGAGAAATTTGGGACTACAAGGAAAGCATAAACTAGCTGACCACTGGGTATCTGAGATTTACATAATTTGTTCTCAGCTACCTAATATCCTTGTCTACCAAGTTTGCCCTGAGGGGAAAGAAGGACCCATTAAAACCTGGCACCGCAACAACTTAATGCCTTTGGCAAAATCAGTGAGACTCATGAATCCAGAACCTATAATGATTCAGTGAAAGCCTAACTCAAGCTGATCCAGGAGGCTAAGGTGGAGAGGAACTATCCTTTCCAATGTTCAAGAGCCTATGCTTCCTCCTGCTGAAGAAGAAGAGGACAGTGATGATGACTGGGGTTTCAGTGGGATTTTTTATGAGGACATTCAAGACCCCGTGGGCTGTAATCTCAATGTAAATGCACCAGAATTTGTTCCTTGCCATTTTGAGCAGCCCAGACCTAACAATACTCTAAGTAATGTTTCTGTACCTCTTGCAGAACCTGATACTGATAGAGGCCCTGCTATGCAAACTTCAGAAAATAGTGCTGAGGACAGTCATACCATTATGGGAAATGAAAGTGAAGTTATACAAGAAGAGATCTTAGAAGAAGACAATATGCCTACTGAAGAACTGGATATTGACTGTGATGAGAGTGACAAACCTTCCAAGCAAAATTCCTTAGCTGTCTCTTCTGAACCAAAACCACAGAGACTGATTCAGCCCCAACAGAGACTTAAATATAACAGTTTGGGACATAGTACACAGGAACATGTGACCACAGCTCTTCGGAGAGTCTGTGTCCATAATCCCTATGCTTCCTACTCCAGCGGTGACACCCCATCACAAGTTAAGCATAAGGCTGATTACCCTTGGTGGAATGTAACTTTTAAATGCAAAAATATTGTTCAGCTCTTGGGGGGACCCAAGATTTTCAAGTGGGTGGAGGGTGTAGCTCCCACTGCATTTCACTGTAGAAGTAATACACTATAGTTTTCCATTACACCACAAGGTGGAGCTCCTTTTCAGGTATATAAAAGTGAATTTCGAAGGTGAAAGGGAGGACTGAGAGACTAGCTGAAGGAGGGAAGACAGAAACTGGTAGCTGAAGGGAAAAAGGGCCTTGCAGCATGACTGAATTTTCTTTTCTAGTGCTTTGGGACAGGGAAGTGAAGTAGCAGATTGTGTCTGTCTGTTGCTGAAATCCTGGATGATGGTATTTTGTGGAATCAGGAGAAAAGTCTGAAACCAGTAGTTCCATGCCTACATATGATTCAACATGAAAATGAGTTCCTTTGGGCCTAGTACAGAGAAGCCATAGATGATTACCAGAGTTCTGGCAGGAGATTTTTCTATTTTTCTCATTAAAGGAACCACAGTGCCTGGTCACTAGGATATTCTCGATGGAGTGGTGAGAGGCTCTGGCCGTCATTTTATATTTTTATAAGATTGTGGATCCCCCCCCCCAAATGCTTTGTGGATTACAAATAACTGGGATCCATATGAGCTCCAACATGGGCCCCATCATTCCGGCAGCAAGACTGTAAGTAGTCACTGGCCAGTGAACAGGGTGTAATAGTGTGTTTCATAGTTGGTGTGTTTAGAATTGATAAAGGGGGTTGAGGGTGTTTGTACTGCTCAATGACACTGCATTTTCTCCTATTTGTATTGTTGCATTATAAATCTTCATTGTTCAATGACATTGCATTTTGCACGTGTTAGTACTGCTGCCTTCAAGAATTTTGCTGCTCAATGACATTGCATTTTCTCATATCTGTATTGTTGCATTATAACTCTTTTATTGTTTAATGGCATTGCATTTTTCCCATGTTTGTATTACTGCATTATAAAGCTTTACTGCTCATTGATATTGTCTTCTTTGTGCATATTTGAATGTCAAGACCTTTTTCTGTTGAGTTCTGGGGAAGAGGGTGAATGTATGTTTTCACTGCATGCATATCTCACCTTGCCTTATTGCTTACTGGTGCATTGTTGAAATAATTTGTTTGTGGTTGTGCTATTGCCTTTTAAACTAGAGGTGTCACCTATAATAAAATCTGTCATTCTTGCCACCTTGGTGTGTTGGGCCTATAGGGGTGTCACCAGAGTCACGTAGGAAGGAACCCATATCTACTTCAGCTACACTTGCGGGTGCGCTACATAATTAATTAATATTAATTGATTAATTAATTCATGCATTAATTAATTCATCCCTTGATTATCCAGGTGAAAGAACTGATCATAGTGGGACTTTTCCAGTCATAAAACAAACCATAAGAGTAAGTATAAACAAAACAGCTATGGACACTTTGGAGTAGCTAGTGCATCAGCTTGTTTTTGGGAAGTGGGAGGACCAATTGAAAATCCATGCAGGAATAGAGAAAATATACACTGTCCACAAACACAATGAGTAGAGATCTGGAATAGCTCTAGACCCTACACCTCTAGATCTGTGAGGAATGGATCTTAACTAGTGAAACACCCTGACCTAATAGTTAAGAAACAAGGCAACTTAATACTTACACCCCCAAGGTGATTGACATGAGTAGCCTCATAACTAGGCAGGGGAGTATGTTGTGCCTTTTCCATGCATAAGTGTCCTACCACAAATAAACTTCCGGTCTGTCATAATTTGCTTGGCAATGGCAAGCCCACATCCCCAGTCATGGCTACTTTTGATGTCATGCAAACTTCCAATTGCAAAGATGGTGATCAAATGAATAGAACTATTTCTCCCTCTGCAAAGAATGGGCACACTTTCATCAGTCACTTATTTCGGCTTCTGCTGCCCATCTATTTCAGAGTGTGAGGCAGGACTTCATTCTTCTAGGTGGCAGAGTCGGACATAGAAACTGAATTTATTTTAATCCCTTCTGCCTGAATACCATGAGTCCCCCATGAGCTACTTAGTCCATTGGTTCATCATGAGGGAAGAGCCATCAGTGGCCCATTCTCTCCCTTGCTAGGTGAGATTGAATAGTGAGGCTGTTAACCAGGCATACATTAGGGTGACCCTTACAGTCCCAGTAGCTCCTAATAATCCTTTCCAGTTTCTGAAGGCTGTTAGTGCTGCCAGCCTTTGCCACAGGAGCATGCTTACTTCCTCACATGACCTCCTGTCCTATAGGGCTACATGATAGTAAGTCTATCTGGCTCAGATTCTGCAGGTTGTACTACCCATGGCTCCCACTGAGGTTTGTCTCCTTCCCATCAGGATGGATGAGCCATATACCACTCACTCATATCCTCCTACCATGTTACCTCCAGCTTCTATGCTGGCTGATTGATTGCAGGTCAAAGTTAGGGCTTTATCTCTCCACACAACAGCAGTGGGAGAGAAATTAAATGCTTAATGCTATTTGGTTTTACTCTAAACAGTGAGCTTGTAATTCTGCCTTCAGCTTCATAATATAAATATAAACATAGATTAAAAAAGAATTGTATAACAGTCAAGTGAGTGATCTTTGAGATGAATATTTTGGCTGCTATCTGTGTATCATTTTTAGCATCTTGTACACACACAGTAACATGCTTTACCTGTAGCTAGTAAATAGTCTACTGTTTGTATGTTAAAATTAGTTTGAATAAAAAATTAATTTTGTCAAGGTTATCCTCGTCTTTTTATCATATAGCTACTCGTATTTGTACAGCCTCACTGTCTTTATTAAAATATAGCATTTCAGTTTAAAACATGTTACTGATTATCATTTAGAAATTGCCCTTGTATGAGTTTGTCTATACATTTATTTATGTCCTGAAAATGAGTTTTTAAAATAATATGTCATGTCTGGGAACTTAGAGTTCCAAAGGAGTGAATTAATATACAGGAATAAGATGCCTAGTCATGACATGAAATCCATGTGTCAAAAAATGTTCATCCCATTACCTTTGTTTTTTCTCTCATTAATCTCACCTAATTTCTAAATGTGTCTCAAATCGATGAACACCCACTTTCTCCTCGGTTTTTGCACAAGTTTGGGGTGTCACTTCAACTGTGACAATTATCTAGAGCCAAGGTTTACACTAGCTGTGTCTCAAATATTGTCACAGAAACATAAATGTACTCTAAACTCTAACTTACTATTTTAATACTAAAATTTTAACACATATAAACAGTTTAACTTTACTGCATTAAAGATAAAATCCACACACAGATTATAAGATCAAGAACAAAACCACCATGGTAAGCCCAGCCAAAATAAAATTTCTTCATAAAGTTCAAAGTATATGAGCAGATGAGCAGATGTCTAAATGTTTTCCGCACTGCACAAAGCATCAGAATATACAACAAAATGCAGTGTGTCTACCTAACAATAGTTCATAGGTTCATAGGTTCATAGGTTCATACTAGGCTATCTGCCCGAGGGCATTTACAAGCCTAGCCCATCGTTTTGTGGCTTACGCCACCCCTTTAGTATGGGGAACTATACCCATTATTTTGCTGTGCCTCTGTCCAGCAGTGACACTGAGGTAATCCCTGGGGTATATCTGCGATCTCCCATCCATTGGTCAAGATTTCTCTTGAACAAGGCCAGCGAGGTGCTCTGCCTCACATGTACCGGGATTTTGTTCCACAGCATAGGGAGTCTTTGGGTGATGAATCTATCCCTCCAGCACATCCTATTAATAGCCGTGTCGAGGTTTAAGTCTCCCGCCCTTGTGGCTCTGATGGATCTAGATTTTTGAGGTGAAGCATATTCATCAAATCTGGGTTTGACATGGCCTTGTATGTTAGGCAAAGGTCACCTCTGAGCAGCGACTGAATAGAGCTGGAGTTCTTTCAGTCGGGCAGCATAGGACAGATTTTTGAGGCCCTTTATCCTTTTGGTGAGGAACTTTGTGGCCTCTCCAGCTGCTGCAAGTGTCGGGTCAGATACATCCCTAATGGGGCATTGTACTCAATCATTGGTCTGATGAGTGATGAGTAAAGGGAGACTATGACCTCCCTTGATCTAGATGAGAATCCCTTCATGATAAGGTGGGCAATGTAGAAGGTCTTCCTAACTACTTTAGCTACATGGGTGTCGAATGACAGACTACTATCAACCTGGGTCCCCATGTCCCTGATAACTTCTTCTGTGCTCAGTGGATTGCCACCTATTTGGTAGCTAGGGGTAACCTTGTTTTTCCCAAAGGGGATGACTATGCATTTTTTGGCATTTAACTTCAGGCCGTGGCTCTGGCACCAGTTATCCATTTCTGTGAGACCCTTCTGAAGGATATCTGTGTCAGATGTGTTTTCTACTATGGCCTAGTTTGCAGTCATCTGCAAACTTTGTCAGCCATAACCCTCCTGTGTTTGCTTGTACTGAAAAGTAGATGCCAAACAAGAGTGGCCCCAGGACTGAGCCCTGTGGGACACCACTTGTGACAGGTTTTGAGTCTGACATGGCGCCAGCAACTCTGACCCTGTGGGTTCTGTCACTCAGCCAGTTTGCAACCCATCTTGTGATGTATGGGTTAACATTTAAGCTGATGAGTTTTTCAATGATACCCAAGTGGGGTATTGTATCAAGGCCTTAGCCAGATTGAGGTAGGCTGTATGGACTGCCTTTCCTCCAATGGCTTTGGTGACTGTTTCAAGAAGTCAACCAAGTTTAAAAGGCATGATCTGCCTTTGACAAAGCCAAACTGGGTTGGATCCAAAGTCTGCAAATTCCCTATGTCTTTATTTATGAGGTCCATTATGATCCTCTCCATGGCTTTGCAGATAAGGCTTGTCAAGCTAATGGGCCGGTAATTTCCAGGGTCGGTGGAGGCACCGCCTTTGTGAAGTGGGACCACAGTTGCAGTGCCACTCCTGGGTAATATCCAGAGGTAAGACTTTGATTAAACAGCTGTCCTAGCTGTGGGTTTAATTCCTCATTGAGTTCGTGGAGCACACAGCTGGGGACACCACCAGGTCCCATGGATGCTGTGTTTTTTGCTTTGGAGAGAGCAGTTCTCACTTGGGCTTGTCAGATGTTTGGGGGGCGGCAATGGTTTGGTACAGATATCTCTCCTTTGGGGGGGGAGAAGTTTGCACTGAACCTGTCAGCCAGTATGTTGGCAATGTCTGTAGGATCAGTAATCTTCACATCATTTTGAACTAGTTCTGAGCATATCTGGGAGTTTCCTCCTAGGTTTCTAACATAGCTAAAGAAGGCCTTATGATTGTCTTTTGAGTCTTTAGCTATTTTTCTCTCGAAATTTGCTTTGGATGATTTTATGAGAGCTCTTAGTTTTTTACTTATAGTGATCAAGGGTGTCTTACCTTTTAAGGATTTTGCTCTATCTTGTAGTAGCTTCCTCCTTTTATTGTAGAGTTTGTTTATGGCTGGGGTCCACCAGACTGGATGCTTTCCTTTGGTACTTAGAGTCTTTGTTTTGTTTGGGATTGCCTTATCCATGCAGTCCTGCAGGTGCTGGTAGAAGGCGTTTGTAAGTGATTCAGCGGCTTGAGTACTGTTTTCCGCCAGCTCGGGGGCCTTAAAGGAGACCACACTAGTCTTTAGAAGTGTGAAGTCGGCTTTTGAGAAGTTCTTTACTGTGGTCTTTTTTATTTCAGGTGGGGGTGGGATGAGGACCTCCAGCGAGATTAGTTTGTGATCTGATCTCACCAGTGAGGGGTATACTTCGGTGTTGAACATTGTGCTCCCATGTTCGTGATGATGAGATCAAGTATGTTATCTCCTCTTGTGGGATGGTGACTAGTTGTTCCATGGCATTTGAGTTTATGAATTCCAGGAACTTTTGAGCTAGGGTGTTTGGGCTTGAGTAGTGTTCCCAGTCTATATTAGGGTAATTGAAGTCACCTAGTATGATGGTGTTTGGTGATACATTTATCCCCTCTAGTGTTTTCAGGAAGGTCATGTGAGGTTCCTGAGTTTGTGAGGGTGGCCTGTAACATGCTACAATTTGCAGAGCAGTCTTGCCTATGGTTAATTGCACCTGGATGGTCTCCGATGCATCGTGCGTTGCCACCAGTCTTGAGGTGTGGGTGTCCTTGATGAATATAGATACACCCCCTCCTTTCTTGGTATTGTCCGGATTTTGGGGCCGGAACGCATGATATGAGGTAAAACCTGATAGCGCTTGGGTGCTCTCAGAGCCTTTGAACCAGGTTTCTGTCACAGCACACACACGATGTCTTTCTCCATACTGAGAGGGGCCTGGCGGAGCATTTTGAGATTGAGACTTCTGGCATTGAGCAGCATTACCCTTAGTTTTTTCCTTTTGTGTTCTAGGGTGGTGTTTAATTAATTCCTTGCCTTGCCTAAAACTATGGGGGGTGGCAAGAGCCTTAGTTTTTCCTTTTTGTGTGTTCTAGGTGTGTGGTTTAGAATTTGAGCCTAAAAAAAAAAAGGCTATATGGGGTGGGCCTTTGCCAATATCCGAATCCCAGGGTGACAGGTGCAAGCCGTCCCTCATGTAGCAGCGCGTTTGTTTTGTCCAGCATGTCATCCCAGGCAGACAGATACTGGATCCCCTTTGAATGACACCAGTGTTTAAGCCAATTGTTAAAGCTGATCATCTTATCTCTGTATTGTGGCATCACTCTTGGTGAAGGTAGGATACTGCTCAAGGTCAGGGTCATACCTGCCTGGGCTACATAATCAGAGAGCTCCTCAATGTCTCTTTTCATGTAGTCCAAGGAGGTACTCAGGTCGCTTACACCAGCGTGGACAATGACTGAGTCATATTTGTACTTGCTGTTGAGAGACCTGAGTGCTTGCGTTATGTGGCGGATTCTAGCGCCCGACAGGCAGCTTACTGTGACCTTCTCCTTACTCAGTCTGATGAGCGGGACGTCAGTGTGTCTGACTATGGAGTCACCAATGACTAGTGTGTCTGGCATTGTGTTTGACCTTAAGGGCTGTGACTGTTTGACACTCTGACTGTGAGGCCTATGTGTTGCAGGTGTTGTGTTCTGAGGTGGTGGTTGTTTGGGTGTCTGCTTTGGTGGCCTCTGCTGTTTTGGTAGATTTTTGATCAGAGCCTCCGAGTATGTCTTTGTGTGTTTATGTGTATGATTTGAGGTTGTAATGGTGCTATGTGAGACTGGGTCTATAGTGTGTGTGGTAACCTTCTCCTCCTGACTGGTCTTGCCAGTCCTGTGTTGAGAGAGCTCAGCCTCCAGTTTGGCCGTATAGTTGCATCTCTCGCATGTATTTGTGTTTTGTGGGAGGAGGAGACGGTTGTCTGTGTACATGAGGCAATTGTAACATTGCCTCAGTATTCCCAGGTTCACCAGCTGAGCAGGAGAGGACACTAGCAATTGATCCCTCGACATGCTAGAAGGATAGACAAAAACTTTAAAAAATATTCAGGGGGACGTGGGTGACCGAGAAATGGGGGGTTACCTTTTTGGGGTACTATCTATGACAAGAGTGCCGTATCAAGGTAATAAGTACTGTAGGAGCAAGTGCTAGGTTTAACAGATAGAGAATAGTCTACTTGGAGTCAAGTGGAGATGATCTTTTTAGTTATAGGATAAGCTGATTAGATCAGTAGTATAGTTCGAGGAAGGTAGTTTTAAGGGAAAATTTGAAGAGTGGACTTTAGGTAGCCCGAATAGTTTAAACCTACCTGACCGGTGCTTCCCTAGTGTGCAACAGTGGCAGCTCCACGCTAAATCGCACTAAATTGAGCTAACACGCGTTTACCGCGTTTTATACCAGGGGGCTGGAAAAAGCTAGAAACTGGCCCAAAACGACCAATAAACTACTAGTTACTGGCTGAAACCTCACAAAACTGGACAAAAGGCAGCTCAATGCTTCCCACTCCCACTGGTAAGCAAGGTAACTTCCTCTCCCCCAAATAAGGTAAGGAAACAGTACACAGGAACTACAACCAAAGCCCAGGAATCAGCAACTCTGAAACTGGACTAAACTAGTAAAGCAGGAAAAACAAGAGATATTTTTTTTTTTTTTTCACAAAACAGGCAGAAACAGGTACAGCAAACACTTATAAATGCTATGAATCAGCTACTACAGCTACAGAAGAATTTGCTACAAATACAGTCAAATAGTAACAAACAAGGATTCCAAGTGCAATATTAAGTTAAATGCAGTAAAACAGCTTCAATTTAACAGAAAGGCAGGCAAAATACAGTCGCTAGGTATTCAGATGTGGAAAGCAACAAAAATATACTTAGTATCAAGAAAAGTTGCTTATTCAGCTCTCTGCAGCCTGGATTACTCTGCTGGCCCACGTGGAGTCTGTGCTGAGTAGGTACAAGCTGAAAACGCTGCGTTCACGCGTTTTATACCAGGTGGCTGGAAAAGCTAGAAACTGGCCCAAACGACCAATAAACTACTAGTTACTGGCTGAAACCTCACAAAACTGGACAAAAGGCAGCTCAATGCTTCCCACTCCCACTGGTAAGCAAGGTAACTCAAGGAAACAGTACACAGGAACTACAACCAAAGCCCAGGAATCAGCAACTCTGAAACTGGACTAAACTAGTAAAGCAGGAAAAACAAGAGATATTTTTTTCTTTTTTTTTTTTTTTCACAAAACAGGCAGAAACAGGTACAGCAAACACTTATAAATGCTATGAATCAGCTACTACAGCTTACACAGAAGAATTTGCTACAAATACAGTCAAATAGTAACAAACAAGGATTCCAAGTGCAATATTAAGTTAAATGCAGTAAAACAGCTTCAATGAAACAGAAAGGCAGGCAAAGTACAGTCGCTAGGTATTCAGATGTGGAAAGCAACAAAAAATATACTTAGTATCAAGAAAAGTCACTTATTCAGCTCTCTGCAGCCTGGATTACTCTGCTGGGAGTCTGTGCTGAGTAGGTACAAGCTGAAAACGCTGCCACTGCTGCTTTATACCAGGGGCTGGAAAAGCTAGAAACTGGCCCAAAACGACCAATAAACTACTAGTTACTGGCTGAAACCTCACAAAACTGGACAAAGGCAGCTCAATGCTTCCCACTCCCACTGGTAAGCAAGGTAACTTCTCTCCCCCCAAAAGGCAAGGAAACAGTACACAGGAACTACAACCAAAGCCCAGGAATCAGCAACTCTGAAACTGGACTAAACTAGTAAAGCAGGAAAACAAGAGTATTTTTTTTTTTTTTTCACAAAACAGGCAGAAACAGGTACAGCAAACACTTATAAATGCTATGAATCAGCTACTACAGCTTACACAGAAGAATTTGCTACAAATACAGTCAAATAGTAACAAACAAGGATTCCAAGTGCAATATTAAGTTAAATGCAGTAAAAACAGCTTCAATGTAACAGAAAGGCAGGGTATTCAGATGTGGAAAGCAACAAAAAATATACTTAGTATCAAGAAAAGTCGCTTATTCAGCTCTCTGCAGCCTGGATTACTCTGCTGGCCCACGTGGAGTCTGTGCTGAGTAGGTAAATAGTAACCAGAAGAAACAGGCAGCATAAATTGCATACCAGTAGACTGCACTAGACACAGAAGTAACTCCACTAGAGACAGAGGGTGGGGACACAACAACTCCTCCAGCCCTGAAGTACTTTCTGCATTGCTTCTGTCTACAGAACTATATTTTTACAGCTGCTCAGTATGTAACCTAGCAAAATCTCTCTGAAACACTTCTTACGTAATGTCAAAATATTAACAGTCATACAGCTTGTGATAGTGAAATATAACCATACTGCTAATTCTGCTTCATCTCATCTCTAGCTTGACACATATGAAGCACATATGTCACTTGAAATAATAATATTTATAATAATAATAATAATAATAATAATAATAATATTTATTATTGCTAATATATTAATTACTATTAATGCAGCACATTAGGGTGGCCACGGTGGTACAGCGTTTAGCATTGGCGGGTGACAACAAGAGGTTCTCTGGTTCGATCCTCAGCTCGGGTGTCTTCTGTATGGAGTCTGCATGTCCTTCCTGTGGTCATGTGGGTTTCCTCCCGGTGCTCTGGTTTCATCCCAAAGACATGCTGTAGGTGGATTAGACACTCTAAATTGGCCCTAGGTGTGCATGTGTGTGCCTTCCGTGGAAGGTTGGGTGCCAGGCTGGCAATTCAACACCGTAAAACTCCACTGCCAAGGTGATCCACTGTGGCAACCCCTAACCAGGAAAAGCCAGAAGAAGACTATTAATGCAGGACACTCTTTTTCTGTGTATTATTGGTAGCGATGGGAGAAGATAGTTACTTCATATTATAAAAAGATATATAATTTCATAAATACAGAGTTCTGTCTTATTGCATTTATTAGAGAAATTATATTTTTGTTGTATTCTTGCATACATTTCATATTTTGGATCAGAACTGCACCCCCAATATCATACACAAACTTTCAAACATCCAGTGGAAACACAATTTTGCATCAAAAAACACAAAAAAGGTAAATTAAGCTAACAAAATACAAATACTTGTTTACCCAGAGAATCTTTAATATTACTCATCCTCCTCCCTGTGCTGTAAGGTTAGAGCATATATGTTTATATTCAATCAGTTATAGGCACAATGTCCTTGCTCATGAAAATAAAGGTATAAATAATTTTAGAGTAAAGGTATTGGGCTAATTCACTTGCATTATAGCTATAGTGATTGCAGTGTAATGCCTATGCTTTCGATTTCTTCCAAATAGTTTGGAAGTATTACACATTAACATACACTGCTGACTTTTTCACTCCTGGATGAGAGATATTCAACTTTGTTAGAGCATTGTAATAAATTGTTTTTATGTCTTAGTGTCATATGTTAAAGAACACGCTTTAGTTTACTAAGTAATGCACTTCCATTTTATTGATCCTTACTGCCCTTCTAATCACATAAATGGAACTGTAGTCTTTACAGTACAATGGCATGCCATGTCTTATGTTGTATTGATGAGGTCATAAAATGTCAGGTTTTAAGCCCTCTGTTTCTAAAGTAGAGCCAAAACAATCCACTTATGCTGTGTTGACAAGGTCACAAAACAGCCAAAGCATTACTTGTTTACAGCTTGTGGGATATGGCTTTATTGGTCTGAATGTACCCATAAAGACTTAAAAACTGAAAGTCGCATAGTTTCAGAAGCCATGAAGCTGAAACACTGGAACACCCTTAATGGGTTATTTCCATATATAACCGCAAACACAGCCAGCACTCAAAGTCAGCATAGCTATTAGCTTTTTTATTCTTCTCTGTCAGAAAACAAACTGGTTTCAGCAACCAAATGTCTTCTTCAGCATTGTTTTCAATCTTTATTAACAAGCTGCCCTCTGATCTATTTAACCTTCCTGTTATCTCTTTATGCAGATGACATGGTTATTCTTTGATTCAGTCCCTCACATTCAACTATTTTAACCCATCAATGTGACCTCCACTCCCTTATTTCTTGGTTAAACAAACACAAGCTATTCCTAAACACATCTAAAACAAAAAGTATGAAATTTGAACCTCAAAAACACTGAAAAAGATGCCTAAAAATCTCAACATCACAGAGCTCTACAGTTGCCCAATAGAAACAACTGCATCCTTTAAATACTTAGGTTTATGCCTAGACCAGCCACTTAACTTCCAAATCCACATTGAAAACAGCAGAAAAAAGATCAGTTCTCTTTTAATCTGGTCCTAGAAAATACCTGCCTTTCTCTCCAGACCAGCTTGAGCTGCAATAGGCAAAGGAACCTTTCTTACTTAACTTGAATATGGGCACCCCATCGTAGCCACAGCCTCTAAAATACTCATCTACTCTGCAGTCCATTGAAAACAAAACCTGCTGATTCATTTCCAGTTCTTCCTCTCAGGAATACCATTGCATCATCCTCTCCAAGGCCAAATGGCTACTAGTCTCCTACAGAGTTGAGCTACTCTGAAAATCTCTTGTTTTCCAACTACTTCAACCAAATGCCTTTAAACCTCTTGCAACCAAACTCCATAACAAAACCACTCTCTACAACCTCTGCAACCTATCCCAATTAACTCCCTCATCCTGACATCCCAAACTAAACTGCACTGTACCAACTATTCCTTCTCCATTCTTGCACCCAAACTCTGGCAATAAATCTCCTCTTTCCCCATTTTTACAGCCCAATTCAGAAAGACACTTTCATCAGAAATCTGACTGCAAGTGCTTTTCCACTGAACACATAACCTAACTACCTCACCTGCATCACTCCTGCTTTGATCCTCTGTTCTCAGCTGTTGCTTCCTTCTCATTTACTACTAAAATTAAGTCACATTTGATTTTGTACCCTGATATTATTTGCATATCATATCAATTGTCTATGGGATTATCTACCTTCTGTGATTACTTTGTGTTTGGGAATTTGTTCTTTTTTTTTTTGTGAAATCCTTTGCACAGGCTGTGCTTGCAAATGGTCTGTAGTGATCAGTGTACTACCCAGTAAACAAACTAAAACAAATAAATAAAAATCAGGGAAAATGTATTTTTTATTAAAAAACAAAACAGGAATCAGGACTTTGATACAAATTAAATGTATTTATTGAAAAAAACAAAAATTCAAACTGAACTATATTACCTGATTAGGAACAGTAAGAAGCATTCAAAACTTTAACAAAACATTTCTAAATGAAGCAGTATACGAAGGAAATGAAGCAGTGTACGAAGGAAATGAAGCACTGTACGAAGGAAATGAAGCAGTGTACGAAGGAAATGAAGCAGTGTACGAAGGAAATGAAGCAGCGTACGAAAGAAATGAAGCAGTGTACGAAGGAAATGAAGCAGTGTACGAAGGAAATGAAGCAGTGTACGAAGGAAATGAAGCAGTGTACGAAGGAAATGAAGCACTGTACGAAGGAAATGAAGCAGTGTACGAAGGAAATGAAGCACTGTACGAAGGAAATGAAGCAGTGTAAGGAAATGAAGCACTGTATGAAGGAAATGAAGCAGTGTACGAAGGAAATGAAGCACTGTACGAAGGAAATGAAGCAGTGTACGAAGGAAATGAAGCACTGTACGAAGGAAATGAAGCAGTGTACGAAGGAAATGAAGCAGTGTACGAAGGAAATGAAGCACTGTACGAAGGAAATGAAGCAGTGTACAAAGGAAATGAAGCACTGTACGAAGGAAATGAAGCAGTGTACGAAGGAAATGAAGCACTGTATGAAGGAAATGAAGCAGTGTACGAAGGAAATGAAGCACTGTACGAAGGAAATGAAGCACTGTACGAAGGAAATGAAGCAGTGTATGGTGAGACATTATTTCTACATTTCAGTCTTACAGTAATATATCTTAAAATACCAGCTTAGCAAATAAGTTTTCTTGTACTGACAGTTATTTAGTAATGCTTAAAATTTTGCTCTTTTTTTTGCTCTTCGGTTTGACTCCTAGGTGGTAGTCAGTCTTAACAGTGTCTAACTCCCAGCATGCCAATATATCCGAAGTTATGCCATTTTCTTCTAAACAGCCATGATCACAACCAACAACATAATGCATATTAGTTAAAATGATTGTTAAAATAAGGGTAGGTAAACCAAATACTGACGCCAACTGTAATACAGAATTCAGCATATATCCAAATATCCAATGTGTAGTAGAGACCAAAAACGACTCCAATGCTCCAAAATCCGGTTTTATTACACAACAAAAAATGCAGGTAAGCGCTTTCACCGATATGGCTTCTTCAGACCCATCTAGTAAACACTATTAACCCCCCATTTAAATATATTACTTTGGCGGGAAAAAATCCTATGCACAAAATTTAAAGGTATAATACATTGCTTTCATGGCCATATCAGAACATTACATATAAAGAATGTATAAAAGAAGTCTATTCATATACAAAAATATAAAAATATATATATATGCATTTCATACATAATAAGATAGTAAAAGCTAACCATAATGCATTAAACACTTTAAAAACACTGACTTCTAATATAAAATTACTGACTTCTGATATAAATTTCTGACTTCTGTTTAAAATATCCCAAGCTCTAAACCTGCAAATAAACTTAACGCTCTATTACATCTAGAGCTCTTACATGAGGAATATATATAATATATATATAAACGTAACATTTGATAAAAAACATATATGATAAAAAACTTTACAATATTTAATTCATCTATGCAATTTCCTTGATTTTAAGAACGGTTTCACTGAAACCATAGCATTCAGTCCAGGGGGAGAGTCTGACTTCAGTCTAATAATCCAATTAGCTTCTTTAGTTTCCGTGAATGTCCTAACATCTCCCCCTCTAGGTCCTGTTGAGATCTTCTCCATTATTAAAAACTGAAATCTATGATCATGTCCTTTCTCCATAACATGTCTAGCTAATGCATTGGTTTTGAGCCCTATCCTAATATTATAGACATGCTCCCTTATCCTGTCCTTATATTGACCACAATATAAAGAAAATGTGGGAAGTGAAGGGGAGCAATTAGTATTTAATATCTCTAAACATGTTTTGACAAAAGATGAGTTGATAGTCCTTAATAAAGGACTTTCATTTATTCCCACTAAGAACAGTAGTTATGAAGAGACGGTTAGAGATTTTAAATTGTTCATACGTAATTTGTCTCTTAAGATATTTTTTAATGGGCAGGAAATACAACCTAGTGTGGAGTTAAAGAAGCCCAGCATGTTTATACTGCCTTTACATCCTTTGGTAACAACATATAGTAAACTAGTTGAGAATTAATTCTCCAAAATATATGAAAATGGAACCAGAGCTAATAACAAGAATAGACACAATTTATCTTATCAGCAGAGGGCCACGCTGAAAAAACTCATGACTGACCAGTCACTAATGGTAAGACCAGCAGATAAAGGAGGGGGGATAGTAATAATGGACAGGGAGCAATATATTAGTGGAATGAGACTGATGTTGAATGATGATGCATATTATATGCATATAGAGAAGGATAAAGTAGATAGTATCATGCGTAGGATTCAAAATAATTTACAGGATCTATTAGTAGCAAATACTATTAATACACAATTATATGATTACATGAATGTACAGCATCCATTGATACCAATTTTATATGGACTCCCTAAGATCCATAAAAGTATGATTAATCCACCCTATAGACCGATAGTGGCTGGTAGGGGGTGGTCTACCGAACCATTATCTATATATGTTGAGAGTCAGCTTAGACCCTTAGTAGATAGGAATATTTATGTCCTTAGAGACACCAAACAATTCCTCATGGATTTGAACGATTTTTTAAAGACCTTGCCAGGAGAACAGGATTTCACATTCGTCACAATGGATGTGCAATCTCTGTTCACGGTGATCCCGAATGTGGATGGCATAGAGATGGTCAGTGATTATTTGAAACGTAATTCGGACATGAGTGAGAATAAGATTGAGTTACTCGTGTTCTTATTGGAATTGATACTTGAGTCCAATGTTTTCTATTTTGAGGGGGAGTATTATCTACAGAAGGATGGCGTAGCTATGGGCACATCATGTGCCAATAGCTACGCCAACCTCTTCATGGCTGAATGGGAATATAGAAATATCTTCAGTTTGGAATGTTACAGAACGTCAGTGCCATTTTTTAGACGCTTTGTAGATGATTTGTTCTTGTTATGGACTGGCACATTAGGTGACTTGAACAAATTTATTGATGATATCAACTCCATAAGTGGATATCTCAAGTTTACATATGAGTGGTCAAGTACCAAATTACCATTTTTAGATGTATATGTGGAAAGATTGTCCAATGGTATGGTCAATACTGGTGTATACAGGAAGGATTGTCACAAGAATTCTCTCCTATACAGGACGAGTATGCATCCAGGTTATGTATATCAGAATATTGTTAAAGGGCAGGCAATGCATATCCAGGTATAATCCTACCAGTACAGGATTCCAGCATGAGATGAAAGACTTAGAGGGGAGGTTTTTATCGAGAGGTTATTCTGTATTGGATATATCTAAAGGGTTTACTGATATAAATAAATTGAGACAAAATAGAGCTGCCCCTTATTTTGGCAATGTAAATGAGATAAATAGTGAGTTTACTATGGAAGCATCCTCTAGTAGAGGTAGAGACCCTATGAACAATAGTGTAGCATGCTCCCTGTATTATACTAGTGATGTAGGAGATATAAAAGATGTCATCAGGTCCTACTGGGGAGTTTTAACCATAGATCAGACAATTAGAAATATAGTAGGAGAAGCACCCAGGTTTATTTATAGGAACAAGAAAAACTTGAAAAGGTTGTTATGTTACCCGCCACATGACGGAAACAAAGAGGAGGTGGAAGGGTGTAGGACGGAGAGGTGCAATAAGTGTAATTTCTGTGATTATATCAATAAGGATGGTAAGTTTATACATCCTGTCTCTATGAGAGAGTATCAGTTTAATGTGAGAGGTACATGTCAAACCTCTGATGTGGTTTATTTGGCTACCTGCATGGAATGCGATGCATTCTATGTAGGTAAGACAAATAGGAAACTAAGGGACAGGATAAGGGAGCATGTCTATAATATTAGGATAGGGCTCAAAACCAATGCATTAGCTAGACATGTTATGGAGAAAGGACATGATCATAGATTTCAGTTTTTAATAATGGAGAAGATCTCAACAGGACCTAGAGGGGGAGATGTTAGGACATTCACGGAAACTAGAGAAGCTAATTGGATTATTAGACTGAAGTCAGACTCTCCCCCTGGACTGAATGCTATGGTTTCAGTGAAACCGTTCTTAAAATCAAGGAAATTGCATAGATGAATTAAATATTGTAAAGTTTTTTATCATATATGTTTTTTATCAAATGTTACGTTTATATATATATATTATATATATTCCTCATGTAAGAGCTCTAGATGTAATAGAGCGTTAAGTTTATTTGCAGGTTTAGAGCTTGGGATATTTTAAACAGAAGTCAGTAATTTATATCAGAAGTCAGTAATTTTATATTAGAAGTCAGTGTTTTTAAAGTGTTTGATGCATTATGGTTGGTTTCCACTATACTATTATGTATGAAATGCATATTTTTATATATTTTTGTATATGAATAGACTTATTTTATACATTCTTCATATGTAATGTTCTCATATGGCTAGGAAAGCAATGTGTTATACCTTTAAATTTTGTTCATAGGATTTTTTCCCGCCAAAGCAATATATTTAAATGGGGGGTTAATAGTGTTTAATAGATGGGTCTGAAGAAGCCATATCGGTGAAAGCGCTTACCTGCATTTTTTTGTTTGTGTAATAAACCGGATTTTGGAGCATTGGAGTCGTTTTTGGTCTCTACTACACATTGGAGATTTGGATATATGCTGAATTCTGTTTTAAAGTTGGCATCAGTATTTGGTTTACCTACCCTTATTTTAACAATCCTTTTAACTTTTTTGCTGACTAAAAGGGAGGTATTTGCCCTGCTTTTCGCACTCATTGGACAGTTCTTCACATAATGCATATTAGGTTTTAAAGTTGCAACATATCTCAGTAGTGTCAGCATCGTGCATAGCCAAATGTGACTGCCATTTTAACACCTTCTCTTCTTTTTGATGTACTCATTGCCAATGTGACTGGCAAGTCATTGCTGTGCGTCCACTTGTGCCAATGCAGTTAGCAACACTGTGTGCCTTAGTGCACAAGCTGTTATGCATGAGATCCGAATTGGGCATCAATTCAGGTACATATTTCTGGCTTCACTGCTGCAGACATGACTGGTGATCATAGACGTAGAGTTCCATTCAGAGTACAAAAGTGGAGTGTTGAGGAGTCCAGGATTTTTGTGCTACCCCTTGTGAAGTGCTACTGCAGGGAGAATGTACTGGATCTCAGTGTAAGGCTGAGGCTTGGAATAGCTTGATCAATGCTGCCTCCAGTGTAACTGGCATCCCACACACAGGGGAGCAATGTCATCACCACTACAGTGATCCCACACACAGGGGAGCAATGTCATCACCACTGCAGTGATCCCACACACAGGGGAGCAATGTCATCACCACTACAGTGATCCCACACACAGGGGAGCAATGTCATCACCACTACAGTGATCCCACACACAGGGGAGCAATGTCATCACCGCTACAGTGATCCCGCACACAGGGGAGCAATGTCATCACCACTATAGTGATCCCACACACAGGGGAGCAATGTCATCACCACTATAGTGATATAAAGAAGTACAAGAAAAAAAAAGAAGGACCTCCTTACCTGATGGTAGGATGTACGTAGGACTGCAAACACCCCTCAAGTTGTAAAAATATACTGACCCATAATCTGTCTATGATATGCTATTAATCATCCAGTCAGCCTATGCAGCTATTCATTATGCTTTCATATTTTATATATATGTGTGTATATATAGATATATATATATATATATATATATATATATATATATATATATATATATATATATATATATATATATATATATATATATATATACTTTCTTTTTCTACTGTACAGCTGCAACATAGATTGCAAAAATTGTGGGGTGCATCAAGAGAGACTAACTTACCTCAGAGAGTCACAGGGTAAGTCTGCATCTGTTATGACTCCAAAGCACAGAAGTATTTTCAGTCCATCACTGTATATCATCGTGAACAGACATACCTTAACTTTTATATCAAGTGTGCATGTCTGCTCCAATAGCTGTTGGGTATTGTATTAGGCAATGAGTACATGATATTAATTCTATGGGGTATTTCTATACCACAAACTGATCTTAGAGTTTTTTCAGTGTAATATTTATAAGCTATTTTAATGTTAATACTGCATTGCATTAACAATTCAATATTTGCAAATGCAGTTATTACCTCAGAAAGCAGATATCTGTCATGGTACAGTGAAATACATGATTCTGTTAGTCATATCATACCATCATGATAGATTGATTTTAGTATACATTAATGCCTTCCCATCATATCTGGATGTGGCTAAGGTGTAGTAATATATTTCTTGTATTATTTATGTATTAAAATAATTAAGTAGCATGACATGCCATTGATCAAATTTACTCTTTCTTTCCTTCTCCCTCTCTTTGTCTATCTCTTTTTTTTGTGCTGTTGCTGAAAACAAAATGACCATTAACACAATGAGGTAGACCAACCGCTGGGGTTTGGACCACCATACCTCCACAGGTGGCTGTGGCGGCACCACCACAGGCAGGACAGACACCCAGTGCATATGGATCATAACCTGTCAGAAGTGTCTCCACAAATCCTTTCCTAGTTGCTCCACCTGTGACAGGTAGCTCTGCCCCAGCTGCTTGTTCCAGTGGTACCCTCCAGGAGTAGTAGTAGTGGAGGTGGTGATTTTGTTACCTGACAGGAGCTGACAGGGCAGGTGGAGGACATTACTGGAGAAAGGCCTTGGTGCCTGAATTGACAGGGTTGAAAAGATCCAGCATTGTATTGCCAAAACAAAGCCACGTTTGGCACTGACTCAGGCAACTGACATAGAATACAGTGCTGACAGTTCTGAGGGTGAGGAATAGCTTCACACTGTTACCAAGCTGGATGTGGATGCTTCTCGGAGGTCTCCTACCTATCCTCAGTATAATGTCATCCAACCTTTTGTGTCCATCACCATCCCCACCTGTCCTGCATGTCATTTATGTCTGTGCCTGCTACTTAACCTTCCTTACGTATCTGATCCTGTCATTCATAATCACCTTCCTTAGCATTCCTCTCTCTGTCTTAAAAAAAAAAAAAAAAAAAAAAACGGGCAACTATCTCCACAAAAAAAAATTAAGTCACATACATGGCTCTCGATTTTGCCTACGTGTCATCATGACACACTTGATTTAGTGCAATTGGCTATATAATACATTATTCTGTCATTCATCCCTGGTGTGGTGACTCTCCAAAGTCATGAAATTGTTTGTACAATACTATGTTCTGAAGAAATAGATTGCTGTGGTGCTCTCCCAAAACCCTTCTGCAAATTCTTGTATTCTTTCCCCTGTGTCCTACCCTTGGCTTCACACACCCAATGTCACCACTATCCTATTAAACTCTTTTACACAGATTTCATCTTGTAAAAAATTCCCTCACACACATCAAATATGGTCTGAAATGGCCCATGGAAAAGAAATGAAAAGCCTTCTGTTTTTGTCCTAGGCATTTGTGCAGAGGTTGGCATAGAGCTGCAATGCTGAGTGATGGTGGATGCCATTCAGCTTCCTGTGGCAAAGCTGAAGATTTTAAGTTCAGACACAGTGGTCCAGTTACTTTTTTACAAATGTGCTTAAATCTGCTGCTCTATGGGAATACAGAGTAAAACCAGACTAAAGGCAGAACTGTGGAACAGTTACTGTAACAGTTTTTAGGTTGCTGGATATAATGAGCTAGAAGCTCCTATGTGGTTTGTTGAAATGACTCCCTTGTCTTTAAACTGATGTTTTTGCAGAGTGCCATAGGTTTCATTACAGCTGCAGGTCAAATTATTATTTCATGACATTTCATATTCCTATCATATTGTTGACTGGAAATGTCTGTATTTCTCCCAATTTAGATTTCATTAACATGCCATTTGAATAGTGCAGCAAGACATTATTTGCAAAAAATATGCGAACCAATCATGGAGACTTAGTAAGCCCCCCTTATCCTGCTTAAGTCTTAATGTTGGATGCATTCTTCTGCCCCTTCTTGTTCCCTATAGAAGCACTTTATTGTACAGAGCATGACAGTTTAATCACAAGGAAACAAGTAGGAGTAACACACTATAGAGATGGTCCTATATGTCCCATAAAAATACTGTTGCTATCCCTCTACATCTGTCTCTGTCTCTCTGTCCACCGCTTCTGCTTCAGTAAGTTGTCACTGTCCTTCCATTGTGTTATTTAAAGTCTATAAGGTAACCATTTCATTGTGGTATGATGAGAAAATGCGAGATCAAAAGACAGATTTTTACATACTTATAAGGGTTCTAATCCAGGCATTACTTTAGTGCTACTGACTGTTTTAAATACGCTACTTTATGTCTAGCTGCTGCCGACCTATTGTTATGAGATGACATTATCCAGCTTCTGTCATAAGTTACTTGGCCCCTGTCCCTCTTGCCTCTTGTCTTTGTATCTTTGCCCTCTTCTGTGTCATTAGTCTTCCTCCTCTTCATTTGTGCAATGTCTGGCATTGAGCAACAATTGCAACTGAAGCTAAATAGAAGTATGCAGCTTATGGCAAAATATTGTGAGTTTTTGCCTTCGGCTACATTACTGTGGTGCCCCTTGCACTGCCGTGCTTAGCTATGTTTAGTCAATTTAATCTACTTTTGAACAAGCTGAAGAGTTGAATGTACAAGTTACAGCTAACATGAGGGCAATGAAGAGTAATACATGCATTCTCCTTTTCTACAATCTGTTGTCAGATGGAAGTTTGTGAAGCAGGAGTTCCTACGCAGTGTATTTAGATATTACTTAGGTCTGTAGATTTTTTTTTGCAATACTTTCAAGGCTTGAATCCAGATGTATGCCAAATTGTTTTTTAATGTTTTATATGACTCCTGTTACTGTAAATGTTGACTAAACCTTTCCTTAAAAATGTGCCTGCTCCCTATTATGAAGCCTCTCTTGTATAGATCATGCAGGAACAATTATGCCAAACAGTAACACAGCACAAATATATGCAGAAATTAAACAAGAACTAATTTGTTAATATATCTGTATTGTGCTTTCTGTCACCAGCTGTGTCTTCCAATAAACATATTGGATTCAAAACTGATTCCATAAGATATGTTTTCACCAACAATAACATTTATTTATTTATTTATTTGACATTTGTTTACCTGGAAAGTCTGACTGGAATAATAGCCCATTTTCTGTGGAGGCCCAGGCAGAAAAACTCCACCAAGGCATAATATGGTTACAATTAAATAAAGTTATTACAACGCCTATTACAGAAGAATGACATATTGTGAACCTATACCTACAACTGCAAATATCTGGACAGCTATAACAAGCTGAAAAAGAGCATCTTCAACAGATAAAATACTCACAAGTTGCATTTAACAGAGATGACATTAAACACACTGAGTGTAATATTCAGAACAGAGATGACTAGATAATATAACCTAGGCAAAATATCTATTTGATATTTGCCTAAAAATAGATTCTACTAATTCCTTTGATTTGAGCATTGTCAAAGTATGCTGGTGGTGGAAAGAGATAAGGACTATTTCAGCCTGGGGTAGCTTAGGACAGAGCAAGGTTTTATGTAATTAGTCTTTTAGTAGTATTTTGAAGATGGAGAGGATAAAGGTAGATATAATTTGCAGAGGGATAGAATTCCTTCTTTTAACAACAGAGTATGAGTAGATGTTTTGGCCAGAGGTTTGTGGGGGTTTATATATGCTGACAAGATGTTGTTCATTAGATCAAAGTAGTCTATTAAGGTGACAGGAATTGAGAATAGGAATAAAAACAGGACAGTCATTAGGTTTTAATTAATGTTGTGTGTGGAGATAAGCTGTATGCAATCTAAGTGACGAGGAAGTTCAAGTCAATTCAAAGCCTTAAGGGCAATTCATTGGTGGCTGCAATATTGTTTGTTTGTTGGTGGTAACTTTTGCCTCCTTGCCTGACCCTTCATGTATGTCATAATCCACTTGTAATATACATAACATACATATTGACTAACTTCAACTATCATGAGAAATGTGTCAACCATGACACCTGAAACCTAACCATAACACATCTCTGTTCTGTATTCTATCAGGTTTGCACACGGCTGTATATGTATACTGCTTATTTACATCAAAGTTGGCAGAGCATCAGTGATTTTTTTTAAAGTTGTTTCAGGTTTCAACTTTGTTACTTAAGAAGTTAACTTGTGAGTGTTTCTGCCATTTCACACTGAGCTAATGGGAGGAAGTCAGAGGAAGGGCTCTGAGCCAACCAATCTGTGATATATAACATTAAGTATCCTGTTTGTTTGCTTATTTCTGAGTTATTTATAGCACTTTTATTGTATGCATATACTTTACTAGCTAGTTTTACTGTGCGTGAGGTATTAACTAGAAATTTTCTACAATTGTTAAGCATCTGGTTCAGTTTGTTTGTTCTGATTTCCTGCTAGGAGTGTATCGTATAACTTGTTTGCATTTAAAAGCATTCTCTAGAGTCTCCGTGATTCTTTATATGTTTAAACATTTCTGCAGTTTTTTTCTACCCAAGTAGTGTTGCTAGTGTAGCATTGTCCATATTCAGGCTTGTGTTTTGCGCCTAGTTGTTGGTTAGTAGAGGCTGTGTGTCTGAGCACATGTTCCAGGCCATCATAGCTTAGCCAAAGCCACTATAGCATTTCAGTGAGAGTGAATTGTTTGTGTTCATTGGCTGACTGGGGTTGCCTGGACTACACCTTGGAGTAAGCACCTCATTGGTTCTTTCAAGCTTTTTTTAAAGTTTTTTCAGGTTTCAACTTTGTTACTTAAAAAGTTAACTTGTGAGTGTTTCTGCCACTTCACACTGAGCTAATCGGAGGTAGTCAGAGGAAGGGCTCTGAGCCAACTAATCTATGATATATAACATTAAGTATCTTGTTTTTTGCTTATTTCTAAGTTATTTATAGCACTTTTATTGTCTGCATATACTTTGCTAGATAGTTTCACTGTGTGTGAGGTATTAACTAGAAATTTTCTGCAATTGTTAAACATCTGGTTGGGTTTGTTTGTTCTGATTTTTCTTTCCCACCCTCCCTCCCTATCGGTATCCTGTTTTTATACTTGGTGGCTTTGCAGTTGCCTGCCCCTACTGTAAATTTGATCTGGGACACTCCTCCCAGTCTAGTGTCATTACCTCATTCTACCTAATCTAGGGAGAACATTTGAAAAGACCAACCCAGTTAGTTTCTGTTCCACCATTCCCCTTTCCACTTTACAAAAAAAAAAAAAAAAGAAATTTCTAAGCTTGTTTCCTGCCTTTCCTGTAAGTCGTCTAGTCCAGATACAGATGTGCTGTATCCAGGACTGTCTGTAAGCGTCTGAGCCCCCAAGCCTTTCTGTGTTGGAGGGAAGCCTTCTAACTTAATTTTGTGTCTTTGAACTCACCAGTTTTCTAGTTTCAGCACTCAAATCTATTTCTTAGAACTCAGCACTTGTTCAGAATTCATTGTAAGCACTAATACAGTGTTTTTAGTACTTAATAATTAAGCACCTATCCAAGCATGTCTAAGGGTCGGCTCACAGTGTTTTCCTGTCTACCTGATGAATCTAGGCATCTTGGGGCAATGCAGGAATTGCCTCATGTACACAGGCAACCTTCTTCTCCTACCACCCAACACTACAACCTGTGAGAGATGCACTTATATAGCCAAACTGGAAGCAAACCTCTCTTCACCCAAGACTGGACTAGACAGTCAAGAGGAGAAGGTAAACACTTGCACCAGACCACACTCATCACATAGTCCCTCAAAACCTACACCACCAAAACACACACATAGAAACGCAAAACACACACCTACATTCACAGAGGCTCTCAAAAAAAAAATCTACCCAAGCAACACGGACTTCCAAAGCAGAAATGCAAGCAACCTCCACCCCCCCAACACAACCCAAATGACATATAGCTCACACACTCAGTGTTCCATTCAACCACAGCCCATAAGGCATAACAACGTACCCAACACTTTAGTCATAGGTGACTCTATAGTCAGGCACACTGATGTTCCACTCACCAGGCTAAACAAGGAGAAAGTTACTGTCAGCTGCCTGTCAGGTGCCAGGATCCACCACATAATGCATGCACTCAGGTCACTCCACAACAAGTACAAATATGACTATGTCATTGTCCATGTTGATGTGAATGACCTGAGATGTACCTCCCTGGACTGCATGAAAAGAGACATGGAGGAGCTGTCTGATCTTGTAGCCCAGGCAGGTATAACCCTAGCCCTAAGTAGCATCCTGCCATCACCCAGAATGATACCACAATACAAGGACAAAATGATTGACTTCAACAATTGGCTAAGCTTTTGGTGTCATTCTAAGGGGATCCAGTATCTGTCTGCCTGGGATGACATGACTGACAAACCACGATGCTTTGGCAGAGATGGCCTGCACCTGTCTCCCTTGGGATTCCGGATACTGGCTAAGGCTCTTGCCACCCCTATAGTGCCTTTTTTAGGCAAGATTCAAATGACAAATTCACCACCGTAACAGGTACAAGCAAGCAAAATCTGAGGGTAATGCTACTTAATGCTAGAAGTCTAAACCTCAAAATGCACTCACTCGAGGCACTCCTTAAAATGGAGAACATCAACATCTGTGCAGTGACAGAGACCTGGTTCAAGGCTTCAGAGAGCACCACTGCATTAACAGGCTATAATTCATACCACACCTTTTGGCCACTTAACCTGGACCGAAGCACTAAAGGCAGAGGCGTGTCCATATTCATTAAGGATATCCACACCTCCAGGCTAGTTGCTCAGCATAATGCATCCGGGATTATTCAAGTGCAACTAACTCTGAGCAAGACCGCAATCCAAATTGTAGCTTGCTACAGATCTACCATCATGCCCCAGGATTCCCACTCTTCAATTCTTGATGCACTGAAAAATATTAGGGTGCAACCTAACACCCTAATAATGGGCGATTTCAACTACCCCACCATTAACTGGGAAAACTACTCATGTACCAACTCTTGTGCTCAACGTCTTCTGGAATTCATAAATTCCAATGCCTTGAATCAACTTATCCACACTCCCAACAGGGGCAGCAATGTCCTAGACCTGCTCATTACCAACATGGGCAACCAGTGTTCCACACCAAGTGTCAGTTCCTTGTTGGTCAGATCTGACCACAAGCAAATCACCCTAGACATTCACATCCCATCCCACCCCCCATTAGGGAAACCACTGTAAAAAATGTTTTCAAAGTCAACTTCATGCTTCTTAAGACAGAAGTGGGAAACTTCACGACCCCCTTGCTGACAGGCAATAGAGGTACGACTGCTGAATCCTATACAATTGCACTTTACAAGCACTTACACGAGTGCATGAATCATGCAATCCCTAAGAGAACCAAGATGCTATCTTTCAAAAAAGGGAAGCCAGTCTGGTGGTCCCCTGCCATAAACAAACTCTACAACAGAAGAAAGAAACTGTTGCAAAAAAGAGTAAAATCCCATGATTGGAGGAGCTCCGTGGTCAGCCTCAGTAAGAAACTGAGATCCCTCATAAAGTCCTCCAAAGCTAGTTACGAAAACAAAATCACCACTGATTCTAAAGACAACCACAAAGCATTCTATAGCTATGTCAAGAATCTCAAAGGCAACAATCAGATCTGATCTGAGTTACAGCACAATGGCACTAAATATACAGAATCAACTGATATTGCAAACATCCTGGCAGATAGGTTCAGTGCTAAATTTAGCCCTCTCTCATCCTTTAAAGGGCCTATCGCTATACAGAAAAATTCAAAGTTCCTGTAATAACGGCTGCACAGGTGAAAAACACACTCTCCAAAGCTAAGAACACAGCATCCATGGGACCTGACAACATCCCAGGCTGTGTTCTACATGAACTACAGAATGAACTGGCACCCCACCTAAGTACCATGTCCAATCATAGCCTCACTTCAGGCTTTGTGCCCACTGAATGGCACACAGCAATGGTTATCCCACTCCACAAAGGGGGAGCCACCACGGACCCCGGGAACTACCAGCCCATTAGCCTGACAAGCCTGGTCTTCAAGGCTATGGAATTATCATCATGGAACTTATAAACAGTGACATTGGTAATCTCCAAACTCTGGACCCTACCCAGTTCGGGTTTGTAAAAGGCAGATCATGTCTCTTAAACCTGATAGACTTCTTTGAAGTGGTCACTAAAGCCGTAGATGAGGGTAAGATGGTTCACACAGCCTATCTAGATCTCACCAAGGCTTTTGACACCATCCCCCACTCTGTAATTATAGATAAACTCACTAAACTAGGTATAAATCCCTATGTCACAAGATGGGCTGCCAACTGGCTTACTGACAGAACCCACACTGTGAAAGTAGCTGACTCTAAATCCAACTTCAGACCAGTGACAAGTGGAGTACCACAGGGTTTAGTTCTAGGTCCTCTCCTGTTTGGTATCTACTTCACTGAAGTACAGGCTAACACAGAATTTCTTTGACTAACAAAGTTTGCAGATTACTGCAAACTAGGAGCCATAATCAAAACTCCCAACGATGTGGACATCCTACAAAAGGGCCTCGCTGAGTCAGATGCCTGGTGTGAAAGCCATGGCTTGAAGCTCAATGCCAAAAAGTGCATTGTCATCCCTTTTGGTAAAATGTCTGTACCCATGAACTATCACATAGGTGGTAGTCTACCTAACACTGAAAGTGTGATAAGAAACCTTGGGACACAGGTGGACAGTAGTCTCTCCTTTGATAATCACATCACTACAGTAGTCAGGAAATCCTTCTATGTGGCACACCTCATCACAAAAGGTTTCTCATCCAGGAAAAAAGAGGCCATTGTTCCCTTCTACACATCACTCATTAGAGCCATTATAGAGTACAATGCCCCTTTTGGTATGTACCTCACAAGACATGTACAACAACTGGAAAGGCCCCAGAAATACCTCACAAAGAGGATTACTGGCCTCAAACAGATGCCCTATGCAGACTGTCTCAAAAAACTCCAGCTTTACTCTGTCACATATTGCCTACTCAGAGGCGATCTCTGTCTAACATACAAAGCTATGTCAAACCCAGAGCTGTTGGACATGCTCCACTTAAAGAAATCCCAATCCCTCTGAGTTAGATGCTCTAGGGACCTAAACCTTGTCACCACAATAAACAGAACGTGCTGGGGGGATAGATTCCTGGCCCAGAGACTCCCATACTCTGGAACAAACTACCTATCTATATCAAGCAAAGCTCATCATTAGCACTCTTCAAGAAAAATCTTGATGATTGGATGGGAGATAGGAAATTCACCCCGGGGATCAATTCTGTGGCTCTGCTTGACAGGGGCACAGGAAACTAATTTTCTTGGGTGGCAAAAGCCAGGGTACCATTTGGCTAGGTTTATATAGGCCCTAGGGTCAATAGCCTAGTACCTTCCTATGAGCCTATGAACTACTAAGACCCATTCTAAGTTCAACACCACAAGATAGGATTATGTATGCACCAATACTTTACCATCTGCAATGCAAATGAGCTTGGCAGTGCAGTGCTTCATAGAGAGATTAAAAAAAATACAAAAAAATAATTATTTCTTTAGATTGTACAACACATGTATGTCTGTATTGAATTTTGTCAAGTTATATGGATTTCAGATTGATGTTGACATAGTTAAGTCAGTCTGTTAACTCAATACATCTGAGTGCCCCCTCCAGGTACATCTGTAGTTAACTTCTACTGACACCTCTTGGCTTCAAATATTGCTTGTTCATATTTGTATCAATAATTCCAAAACCATGATATGTACAAGGTTTTAAAAGATTTCATCTTAAAGCTTACACAATGGCAAACTCAATTGCATTAATATTTGACATCTGTCTACTGCAAATAGATATTAACTGTTTTATGGTATTAATTCATAGATACATTTTTCTATCTCTCAACAATCGAGTAACACAGACAGAACTCCTTAGCCTCATATGAAAGCTCTCACCTAGATGAACAAAATGTTACTGATATGTGTGTAACCTGAATGGTTGCTGAGATATTGTAAGTTCTTTACAAAATATTATAAATGTAATAGTTACTGTGTTTACTGCAACGTATAAAATTTGGTTTAAGACCTTGAATCTAAATAATACTACCACTATAAAAATAGTTTGTGTTGAAGGGTTTGTCATTTATACTTCTTTCATAACCTCTTTAGTTCCAGAGATATGAACATTTGTTTGAAATGTAAGGACACAATTTGATTCTGTCCAAAGGCTTAGGTTCCGCCCATTGGAAGTTACAGTGCAAGCTTCCTGAGCTCCGTTGGAGTGAACGAGTTAATGAATGTCTGCACTCCAATGTTTACACTTGAAAATGATTCACAATATGGGTTAACCTTTTGACAAATAACCTGTCACTGTTACTCTGCATTGCACTGTCCTATTTAGGAAGTGTCTGTTTGTATTTCAGTGCACATTGTGCAAATTGCAAGCATGAGTCAAGGCAAGTGTGTAATCATCCTGAAAGTAAGTGGCAGGAATGTTTAATTGGTAATCCATTGGTTTACAACTGTGATTGTCATTGGCATCTCATACTTTGAAACAGGTACATGTCCCTCAAAGTAATGCAATGTACAGGAAGGACAGTCTATAAATCTTAACAGAGAAGTATGTCATTGCATGGGACAATCACAGTACTGCTACTTTGGTCTGTCCACACATATGCATTTGTCCCAAAACCTGTGATGTACAGTAACAGCTGTTTCAATCAGTGAATTTTTACTAATTACAAATGTGCCTTTTCACATCATTAAATTTTGACTTCTCCTGAGGTGCTTGTGATTAATATTGTGCTCTGTAATTGTGTAACTAAATAAGTAAGAGGGTCAATTCTCACCGTGAAAATCTTGGGTGTTTGCCTGGCAAGGGAATTATAGTGCCAGGTAAATAACACTTTAACATCAAAGGTGCTGTGTCCACTTCCACTGTGGAGAATACATTTAACTTGGCACACAGCTATCTCTGTACTTTATCTGACTTTTTACAGTAACACCCTCTTTGTAACACACTTACAAAGTTATCCAGTCAAAAGTGCACTCTCTCCCTTATGAGTCAGACTTCTGTTGTGGCACTTGTGACTAATACTGTGCTCTCTAGACTGTATAACTAGATAGTTAGGAGATTCAGTTCTCACTTTGGGAAACTTCTGTGTGTGTCAGGGGGTTATAGTGACAGGTAAGTAACTCTTCAATGTCAAGCATGCTGTGTCCATTTCCACTGATTAGAATGCATTTAACTTTGCACATAATTTCCTCTACCATTTATCTCAGGTTTAATGGAAACATCCTCTCTGCAACGCATTAATGAGGTAATCCTGTCAAAAGTGTACTCCCCCGCTTTCAGTGAGAGCTGTGTCACTTGTGGCTGATACTGTGTTCTCTACATTGTGTCACCTAGATAGGTAGGGTGTTCAGATCTCACTGTGAGGAACTTGTGCGTGTGGCTGCATTATCAGGCACATATAGCTTCCTGAACAGACATGCTGGATCAACTTCCAGTCAGGAGAACATTTTAAACTTGGCAAGTATTCCATCATCCCCTTTATCCCAGTTTTACCATGAACATCTTCTATGCAACATAGTGCTAGGGTCATGCTGTCAAAACTGCACTCTCTGCTTATAACAGTCAGACTACTCCTCTGGTACTTGCAGCTAATACTGTGTTCTCTAGATTGTGTAATTGGTTAGGAAGGTGGGTTAAATCTGACAGTGGTGAACTTAAGTGTCTGTGTAGTGCTAATGTCATGGAAGTAAATGTTCAACAACAGATGTGCTATATCCACTTATAATCATCAGAAACTTTAACTTTGGGCTCAGCTGCCTCTGCAATTTATCCCACTTTTTAACACACTTGTCTGCAGCACAGTGATGAGGTCATCCTGACGAAAGTGCACTCTCTCCACTTAAGAGTCAAACTTGTCCTGTGTTGCTTGCAGCTACTACTCTGCTCTCTAGACTGTATAACTAGATAGGTATGAGGTTCAAATATCACAGTGGGTAACTTTTGTGTACAGCTTCAATATTAGTTATGTATATCTTCCTGAATGGTCGTATTGTGTTGACTTCTACTCATCAGAGGATTTTAACATGGTAAAGTATGCCCCTACTTCCTTATCCTACTTTTAAAACAAATGTTCCTTTCTCCATCCCACAGATGAGGTCAGCATGCCAAAATTGCACACTGTACCCCTACAACTTTCAGTTCTCCTGTGGGACTTGTGACTAATTCTGTGCTGTATATATTGTGTAAATAGATAGTAGAGGGTTCAAATCCAACACTGTGTAAATAATGTCAGTGTATGTACTGCCTTGTGCAATTGTGTCCATGACAACACCCCTGATCTAAAATTCCACTTGGGGACATATTTTCCCTGGCAGAGGATTACTCTATAGATTTGTATTACCCCCAGGCAATAAATATTTTTAGAAGCATAATGCTTGCATCTTGCTATAAAAAAGAACCATACCATAGTGGTAGTATGTTACCCTGTTGCACTGGCTATTGATACTGGGCTGTCTAAGCTATGTAAATACAGAAGGAGGAGGTTTGAATCCAGCAATGATGGATTACTGCTTATGGGTGTTTGTCTGTTATGCTGTATAATGAAGCCTTGTAATGCATATATTCTGTATAGCTATGTTGTGTTACTGTACACTTCAGTCATCTTCATACATTTTTAGAAGAACATCAATGTATAAAAGAATGGTGATGTCATCCTTTCAAATGTACACTGCCACAATTGTAAAACAAACGTCTCGTGTAGCACATCTGAATCTGGCAGTACTCTGTATCTTGTGCTCAAATCCAGCCATTACTTCTTAGAGTCACTTGTGTCAGGATGTCTGTGAATGTCCAGGTAGGTAACAATGCTGTCAGCCAGCTATCTGGTGTGTACATGTATGGATGAGGATTCCTTTTAGAGTGATTTCTGCTACTTTTTCACGCAAAAATGCTTTCTTTGGTAATCATGATGCCATAGGATGACATTTGTCTTTCCATGAGAACTACTAAGGCTTTTCCTGTGGTGTGAGGACACAAGACAATACTTTGAATGGTGTTGCCTTTGTAAGGTAAGTGCTTGAATCCTTGATTATCCACACATTGTGCCTGACTGACATTTTCCCATCATTTTCCCATCACAGTGACAACTGTATTATACATCTTGTGTGTCTGGGTATACCTAGCAGCAGGCAATGCTGTGTGAGAAACAAATATATAACAACACTACTTTAAAGAAATGACAGGCAGACATCTCCCTTACAGCAATAAAATGATGTCACAGCATCTAAGATCAAAATATCTCACACTTATAGCACCAGTGGCACCATGGAGAATTCATTCTTTTCAATATTATGTAACTTCTGGTATTCAAAACTAGCACCGGAAGACTGGAATCACTGCATATTCTACAGAGGTTATGCATGAATGACATACAGTGGGATAAACATCTCTGAGCCCCTTTATCTCAAACCAGTTTCAGCACAATCATATGATGTAATGACTTCACTAGGTGATGTCTTATGGCTTTGTTAAGCCTTCCACTGTCATGCATGTGATTCATACACATATTTGTAGTTGGGCTTACATAGCTTGCTGTTCAGTTCCAGCCAAGGGTAACAATTTTATGAATGTATTGCCATTACACAAACAACACTACATGAAGTTCTTATCTCAATTTTTATTTTTTTATTATTAATGCAAATAATATATGTTTTTGTGTTGTTTAAAGCTGTTATGAAATTGTAATTCCTTGTGAGAATGGTCAGTATAATCATGTAGTAGATGCGTTCCATTTACAAACTGAGACCTTGAAGTACTGCAATGCCATTAGATCTGTATTGTCATTTGTCACTTGTGTATTTTGATTGCTATTATATTACTGTTTATGATGCATATGTATATACAATGCATACTTGACTATGCTGTGTCAATGTAATGTACCCCACTACCTATGGTTGTACAATGACAAATGTTAAAACAGGTCCCTTTCGGCTGTGCATGACACAGCTGGTGTGCTGATCATGCCTTGTTTATACAGGATGGCGTGGAGGATACAGCAGTACAGTCAGTTATTAGAAATACATTCCCTGTGTATACATGTCATATTCAATAACTACACTGTATGCGAATGGCCCAAAATTTAGCCACTGTCTTTGCTAACTGTTATCTTAACTTGGAATGTTATCAAAATTGAAATCACATTTACTCCCCTTCTTACAATGTCACATTGTGTCCCTCTCACAACCATTACTAGCATGTACATTTTTAAGTTATGTATGTGGGTAAATGCTTGGAAAAAGGATTATTTATTATTACCAAAATATATCCGTCTTCCTATTGAAAAATGTTTCTTTCTGGCATCATCACATTTGAATACATTAACTGAGTACAGTTTTTTCCATTTACCCTCAACTCATAATTATCCCTACACTGCTCACATTGCATTCTGTGTATGTTTTCTCAGTTTTACATCCCCTACATCTACATGCTTGCATAATATGTTTGCCTGCAGGTAAGAAGCTTTGTTTTTTGGTTTATATTGTGTGCTCATGCTTCCTGCACTGTTTCATGGTCACCAGCACTGTTGCTGGCCATGAAACAATGCCTCGAATCATGAATGTTTGATGAGCAGCATGCATATTCAGTGAACGCTGCTGCTCATAATGCTAATGTGCTGAAATTGTGTAGTCTTCAGGCAAATTGTAAATAAACCCCAGGGTATATATCTCCAAACATTAATGAATTTGTTGCAGAAGATATTATTTTGTATGCCTGTTATAAATGTATCTTATGCTGAAGCTTAAATATTGATTAGACCAAAGATAATGAAAAGTCATGTCACTACAGTAATCAGCCAGTTTAGTATAATTCAATGTATACAATATGCTGTAAGAACTTTTAAAACCACAAGAAAACAGAATGTTCATGACTGGATATCAGACACATTCACAGACAAAATTATTCACATGGAAATACCTGACATTTATTTTATTTTTTTGTCCCCTTGCCTGCTAGCCATCAAACCTCGGTCAGTGGAACTTCTACCATTTGTTATCCTATCATGGGTATCCTCAGCACAAGGACAGGAGCTGTATGTACAGGGGTGCCATCATTCAGGCAACCACAAAGGTGTTTTTTTGCCCTTGCTGACATTCCAGCCATACTGATGTACAGCACAGGTCTTAATACCACCCCCTGTGTATGGGGTGAGTGATCTATATCACCACAAGGACTGCAGTGCCCTTGCTATGTGAGTGTGTGTTCCCATGAATACATGAAGAGGACTATTGTGTTTGAAGCTTGGTCAATACATATCTATATATAAGCTATTTTTTTGCAGCCACAAGCCTGCTCTGAATTATTGTGGCATTACACAGCCCCAGTCTCTACTCTCGCCCATGATAGGCATGCCTATCCCCCCCACACACTTTAGCTCCATCTCACACTTGAGTCACCAATTCCTTCTAGGTCACCTAGATCACAGTCAAGGCTTTATCCTTGTATGCCACCAGAGCTGGTTATATATATATATATATATATATATATATATATATATATATATATATATATATATATATATATATATATATATATATATATATATATATATATGTGTGTGTGTGTGTGTGTGTATGTGTATATGCTTAAAACCATCCAATATAATATAATAAGAAACAAAACTAAATTCAGTGATGGACTTGGAGATACATACTTACGGAAATGTAACTGGGAGCTATGTGAAGCAGTAGCACATTTCAATAAAATATTTCTTAATGAGCTTGATTCTCTTGAGTCCCACATTAAAAAAGAAGTTAAATCTACACCCAAACCTTGATCAGGATTCATTAACAGTAACATGAAATGTAGGAATTGTGTTGGCATCATGCAGCACCAACAACACAATACCACACTATTTAGTATTCATTAAGCAACTCCATACAATGTGTAGAGCTGCCAAACAATGGGAAATGGCAGAACATGCCAATAAAACCTTACAAAAAGTTGAAGTACATGATAATTAACCAATCCAATATGGTGCAGCTGTTCAGGAAGCTGTAAAGCAAATGGTTACACTCAGTGGAGGCTTTTGCCATGTACACCAAAACCTTTTGGAATACAGCATGATTGCACTTAAATAAAAATCATGTTGGGGGGGGGGGGTGCTGCTGCTGTTATTATGCTTTATGTGTGACAGGAATTAAATCAGGGGTGTGCTGCTGCCAGAACTCAGACAAGAAGATGAAGAGTGTTTAGATCCTGTTTAACTTATCATGGACTGCATGAAACAGAAATTGTTGACAGATGAAGGGTGGACAATGAAATACTGGAGGAAATATGCAACCTCTGCGACCTGCACCTCAGGCTACAGGGAAATCATGGAGAACCCATCCCAGTGGAAACAAAGGAATGTTTAGCATTACATATACTACTACCTACTGTTACTTTCCAGAGACCAACAGGGGATGTATTAGGGATATCACAGGCATCAGCCTTTATTACATCCATTTTAAATGCAATGTTACTACATGCAAGGATGGATATTTGTTTCCTTAAACACCACAAACCATGCATAAATTTTAAGCAATAACACACTTCCATAAAGTGTTGGGGCTATAGATTGCACACACATAGAAATAACGGCCTCTTCCTGTGAACAGGAAAGGGGATACATCAACAGAAAAAGTTTCCACTCTATAAACTGCCAGGTTGTCTGCAATGTCTAGGGGATCATCTACAATGTCTGTGCATGTAACTCACACAGTTTCTATGATTCACACATATGGCACACTTGTGAGATATTCACCAGGTTTGCAAGGGGTGATATCCCTAAGGGTCACCTAGTGAGGGTGCAGGTTATGCACTGGAGCCCTGGATCAAGACACCCATGGGAAACCCACACCAGCCAACCCAACCGAGGAAGGATACAATGAGGCCCACACTCAAACTAAGAATATCATATAATGGGTGTTTGGTTTACTTAAATGAAGGTTCCAGTGTCTCAATACATCAGGAGGTACACTGTAGTATGACCCAGGCACTTGTGACAAAATAATTACTTATCTGTACCATGTTACACAATCTCAACATAGAAACAGTTTCAGCAAGGACATCAGGGGGCAGGACCACATATTCAAGGACCAGAGGCAGGGCCAGCAGCAGTAGAAGGCACAGATGAGGAGTCATAGGGAGAACCAGCACCCACAAATGGTGCTGGCAGATGGAGGGGTGCACAGTATGTCTTGGCTCTAGCTAAGCGGCATAGGATAGCACACAGTCACTACCTCTCTCAAAGTCTAAGATCTCATGCACATATGAAAACTGAAGCCTGCCAGACCTCAAAAACCTTACTGGCTGTGTTCTGATAGAATCATACAGGAACAATCCTGAAGAACACACTTGTAACCTGCAATAATGACAAGGGTAAGTGTGGAACCTGTTAAGAAAAAATCGTTATATAACTGATTATTCTCCTACCTAAAGAAATATGTATATGCCTCTAAGTAGAGCCTTTTGTCTGTTGTGTACAGTTACATCAGTAATATCTCCTCTGCAAGATGTTTGCAACAGAACAGGTACATTAGAAGCAATAGTTTGCATCAGGCATTTCAACTGACTACCATCCATAAAAGACAAAACAGATCAATTATATGTTTATTTGTATGACTGTACTGAGAAGCAAGACTGAAGTACATAATGCTTCCAAAGCTGTAAAGGCAAGACTAACCAAAATGCAATCCTGAACAGCAATATAGCAGCAAGCCATTTGCAAATTAGTAGGAATATGAAATCAGCAACTTTAGCTATGCAATGCATATTGATAAATCCAATCTTGTGAGTAAGAAGCATCAGATATCCACTATGTGCATCAGACTTATACACAATCCTAAGTCACAAAGGCATGTGCAAAGGGCAGGTTACAGCCATCATTATTTGCATGGGGGATGGGGTGGGTTGGTAGGATGACATGGCTAACACTAAAGATGTGAGTATGTGCAAGTAAGAAACACATATATTTCTTAGACTATACAGTGCTTAAGACTAGTAACAACAAATGTATAGCTTTCAACAGTACTGTTTAGATAGTTTGCATGTGTGTATATATACAGTGGAATGCATGGGTGTGGAAAGCATAATCATCGAAGGAGCAGTGGTTATAGTGTCACTTGTGGGAGTGAGATATTGCATGGCCATGTCTGCTAACACCAGAAGATAGAACAGTTCTCCAGTCATGTGGATGCACACCCTCCACAACAGATGTCCCATCATGGAAACTGCCCGATCTGGTGTGTCATTCATCCTAAGGACTGATTCATGGAGTCATAGATTCTTAGTAGGCTAATGACCTGGGGGCCTTTCTAAGCCTAGCCAACTTTTCCTGAAAAAATAATGACAGTCTGTATCAAAATAGGACATTGAAGAAAGGGCATTTATAAACTACCTTTGTCCATAACAGATGTGGGTGCCAGATTCAGTGCAAATTTCCTATTCCACATCAACTGGTCTAGGTTGCACTTACATTGGGTAATAGACAAACTCAGCTTCACATGGATTGAAAGCCTGTTCTACAGGAGGGGAATATCTGGGACACATATATGTCTCTCCAGCATATTCTGTTTAAGTCACAGACAAAATACAAGTCCTTAGACCTTGTATTTCTCTTACTGTTTGACTTACAAATATGCAGGAGATTCATAGGTGTGTAGTTTGCAGAGGAATTGTAAGCCAGGCATTGATTACCCCTCAGCAATCTATAGTAGACTGACTAGACAGAAAAAGCTTTAAGGCACTCTGTGTAAAGCTGGTTTATTATGCCTTCTATTTTTTTAAGAAACCTTTGAGGTCACTCTAGTTGCTGTATAAGCCTGGTCAGGTACATACCAAAGAGAACATTATACTCTCTGATTCATCTGATAAGGCCAGGGTACAGTAGGATAGACCTCTTTGGACCTAGATGCTATGCCCTTACATATAAACTGCACAACATAAAAGGATTTCATCACCACTAGGGCCACTTGGTGCCAAAGGTAAGTCTACATGTGTACCCAAATCCCTGACCACAAGTTAGGAGCATATTATCAACATGGTAATTAGCTGGGATGGATGACTTCTCAAAGGGTACAGTTATGCATTTCTTAGCACTGAGTTTAAGACCATAGCTTTGCTAGTAAGAGATATGCCTTCTTGAAGAATGCTATTGTTTGCAGGGGAGTCAATGACAGCCCCCAGTTTGCAATCATCTGTAAACTTTCTCAGCCATAAACCTTCATTGTTTGCTTCCACTTGAGAAATACAGGTGCGAAAAAGGAGCAGTTCCAATACCAAACCTGGAGGACTCTACTAGTATCTGGCCTATTGGTGGAGGTGGCCTCACCTATTTTGGCACCTTGGGTCCTATGAGTGAGCCAGTTGGCTATCCAGTGGGTGATAAAAAGGTCTATACCTAATTTCATGAGTTTGTCTTTAATGCCTGAGTGGGGTATTGTATCAGAAGCCTTGGCCAGGTTGAAGTAAGCTGTGGCACAGTCCTTCCCTCATCCATTGCTTTGGTGGCCCTGTCAAACAAGTCCATCAGATTTCATAGGCATGACCATCCTTTAACAAAGCCAAACTGTGATTGATCCAGTGTTTTCTGGCTACTTATGTCCTCATTTATCATGTCCATGATGATTCTTTACATGGCCTTTCATATGAGGCTGGTCAAACTTATGGGCTTGTTGTTACCCTGTTGTTACCCAGTTCAGTGGTTGGATCTACATTGTGCAGAGGAATAACTATAGCCATCTTCCATTCCTTGGGGACAAAACCGGGCTATACCCCCAGTTGAAAAGTGATTCAAGTGTCCCAGAGAGGTCATGTTAGTAAGCATCCCAGGATGTTATTGAGGCCCACTGATGCAGTGTTTTTGGCCTTGGAAAGTGCAGTGATGACCTGTTCCCTAGTAATGGTTGTAGGTATTGTGGTATGAAGTATTATCTTTGGACTATTGGGGGAGGGAGTGAGGGGAAAATTTTGATCTGAACTTGTCAGCCAAAAGGTTGGCAATGGCCTATGTTTTTTGTCTTTTTTTAATTTCTTCAAGTCTTTTGGGTTTCTAATACCATGACAGTAAAGCAATGTGTACATAGTCCACTATTTTGGGCGACCAATATTAACCTTTCAACTCTTGGTTTGAATTTGCCTCTCCTTAATCATTCCTGCATTTGATCCTGATCAACATGAGTTTTTTCCAGAAGTTTTCTATACTTGCAACTATATTTATGCATTTTCCACATTTCTTGTCTTTCATCTCACCTTGTATTCTTTCTTTTGTTTTTTGGCACATTCAGTTGCTGCCTGATTTTTATCTACTTCTGGTTTGATTTCCATTCCTGCTTGACTCCAATATGCTTCTGCTAGATTAAGCAGAAAAATCATCTTAGATTTATTTTCCTTATGTTTCAAAACTTTCACTATGTTTGGGTCTTGTGAGGTCAGCAGATATGTGTGCAGTCCCACGATTGCAGCTCTATACATGCAATCAATTTCAAGGAAGCCCAACTGTCCTTCAGAACAGGGAATATAGAATCTTGGTATGCACTGATTTTTATAAATCATTTGGTGAGCATGAAGTATCTTTCTTGTTTTCCTGTCTAATCTATCCAGCACCTTTTGGGGCCAGTCAGTCACTCCAAAACTGTACGTTAGGACAGGAAGAGCAAATTGGTTTATAACTGGAATTTTGTTACTAGATGTCAGCACTGTTTTTAGGATTAATTCAAGTCTTCTAAAGTATTCCTTACTAAGTTTTATTCACATTTGTTTATGTTTTATGTTTTATTGTTGATCCTTCATCAGTTCCCAAATATTTATACACTCCCTCTTGCTCAAGTCCTTTTATATCACGTTCTTGTCCCAAACTGATATTTTCTTGGTGCTGCAGTTTTCCTGCTTTAAAGGTTGCTTTTCCTGCTTTAAAGTTGTCAGCCAAAAGGTTGGCAAAGGCATCTGCTTCAGTGTGGATGCTGCCATTTACAAGAAGTTCTGCACTTTGTTGTGTATTTCCCTTGAGGTTACAGACATAGCTGTAGAAAGCTTTGTGGGTGTCCTTTGCCTGAGAAGCTACTTTTTCTTCAAATTTAGCATTTGAAAGTATCAGTTAACCCTCTTAGGTGCCTGTTTAGATTGGTCAGAGGCTTTTAGTATGTTGGGCTTTCTTACTCCTATGCTTGGCCAAGAATTTTTTTTTTGCATAACTGATTGATATTGTGATTCCACTCTGGTGGCTTGTCTTTTGGGTTTGTCTTATTCTTAATATGAGTCAGCACAGCTCGCTGTATATAGCTATTTTAACAAAAGGAGCTACTGCCAGCCCAACTATCTATAATTTTGTAAATAATTATATGTCATTTGTGAATATTAATATGATTTATACAGAAGAGTGACAGAAGGAGGTACTGCTAGCCCAGCTATCTGAGGTACACTTATTTCTAGAAGATTCTATATACAGGGAGCTATTAATGAAGCAACACATGAATTTTTGGTTTACTACCATCCTGTTATCCTACAGTATTTGGAATTCCCAAAATCCATAAGAATATCGACAAGCCCCGTTACAGACTAACAGTCTCAGCTAAGAATAGCATGACATATCCCTTAGCCATATTTGTGGATAGGCTGATACAAAACACAATGAAACCTATTGACTATATTTTAAAGACTCCTGGGATGTTTTGAGAAAAATAAAACAGGAGTATTACTCAGATGAAACAAGTTTTTCAACAATAGACGTGGTGGACCTTTTCACTTCTATTCCATGTGATGCAGGACTGAAACTATTCCAAGATACAGTGTTGGAAATGACTAGTTTAAATGGTGCACTACTTAACTTTGTGATGGATGTTATGGAACTTGTTTTAAAGAACAACTATATGTGTTTTTTTGAATGGATTTCTCAGACAAGTTAAGGGGGTGGCCATGGGGGTGAACTGTACCCCAACCTATGTAGGCATGGGAGAAACAGCATGTATTCACATTGCGCTTTGATCAGTACTGGTTTGTTTATTTGAGATTTTTGGATGACATTTGTATTCTGTGGAAAACAACTGGTGAAATAAAGAATGAATTTGTAAAAACAATGAACAACAATAATTATTTTCTGAAGTTTACCTGTGACCATACAGATGACTGTGCAAACTATCTAGATGTAATTATATTTAAAAACAAGGTAGAACAAATGTTTGGTTCCAAACTATACAGAAAACCAACATTTTTTAATAGTTACCTAGATTACAGAAGTCAGCATCCTTTCTATACTAAAAAGAACATAGTGAAATGGCAGACTGTACATGCAGCAAGAATGTGTTCAGATATTTCCTTATTCAAAACAGAGTTAGGAAATCTGATTATTATGTTCAAAGAAAGGGGATATCCAGAGAGTTTGTTATTTGATACAGGAAAAATATTTTGGATGAATGGAGTAACAAATACACACATTTGTTGGGTTCTAATGAAGAAATTCTAGTTAAAACTGCTCTGGCTGACAATTCATTTCCAAATTCTATGGTTTTACAATACAGTGGGGATTCCACTACCTTGAGAGATATTAAAACAAAAAAATTGGGTAATGTTTAGAAGTAGTTCTGAGACACTTGACATTTTAGTTTCAAATCCTACTTTTGTGTATAAAACATGGTAACATTTGAAAAACTATTTTGAACACCCCATAAATGTGAACAGTAAAATGATTAATTGAACTAAAAATATGGAAGATGTAATTATTGTAGTTACATCTTACAAAACAAAACAGTGTCTGTAGGTAACCCGGAACAGCATATTAGTTTGGACATAGGAAATTATGGCAGTTCCTGTCTTGTATACATTGCAACTTGCTCCAAATGTAATGATTTTTATATTGGGAACACTGTTAGGAGTTTACGTAAACATATACACAAACACTTGTATGCCATTAAAAACAAAGATGAAAACAGTGCTTTATATAAGCATACTAAATACTGTAGCTATGATTCAAAATTCCTAATTGACATTTTGGAAAAAGTTAAAAGGGATGACGAGGGAGGCTTTGGGGAGAATAGGGCAGAGGAATGTGAACTTAAATGGCAATTTAGGTTGAATGCAGCAACTTTGCCTGGTATTAACAAACATATATCTATTTTGCCTGTTTTAAAGAAAAGAGCAATTATTTTATGAAGTATTTAGTGTAATGTTACTATTTCTTTAAGGGAACATTGAGTGAGCAAGTCACATGATGATTTTAAATGCTATTTAAACAATGTTTTTTATGTAAAATGGTTCTGAAGAAGTTCCTTTTGGGAACAAAAGTGCTTGACCATTTTTTGTTTTTGTATTAAAGTGTTATTTATACTACTACATTTTGTCTGGACCTTATTGGAAATTCTCCACCTCGTTGGCTTGTTACTTGTTATACAGAAGTGTAACAGAAGGAGATACTGCCAACCCAGCTATCTGGAATTTTGTAAGTGGTTGTGTACCATTTCTGAATAGCAACGTGATTCAGTCACATGCTTGTGTTACAAATGTATTAGAACTGTATGTCATATTGTATAGATGTGTGCTGAAGAGATATTTTTGTATACTATTGTAACTATTTAGATGTATGCATTTTAACAGGGGAGACTGAAAATTCAGAAGAATGGTTGAGGTTGCATTACTTTATGGCTGGTACATAAACAAAAGAGATGTTATCTTTCAGTTTCAGTGCAATTGCAGACATAATGTCTAGAACTAGAAGTTTTTTGTATTGTCCTTAGGTGTGGAGGAATGTAAATTGTTTTACGACTTCCACCATTTGCCAAAAGAGTTAAGGTCTATGTATTTTCACAGATAGATGCTAAATGCTACAGCTGCATCAGTGGTTTTGCCTGGGGTAGCCAGAGGAAAAGAAGTGATGTCATGCTGCAAGTATCCCAGTAGTAATATTTGAAATATTAATTTAAGAACTCTCTGAGAGTCAGACTGAGCATTGTGTATTTTGTCTTTGACCTGACAACATCAGCTGGAAGACCCACTCACCACATCTGTCTTGCCTTGCTATGAGTAAGTAAGTCTAGGGTACAGTAAGCTCTCTTTGATACAGTTAGGAATATAATGAAGTATAGCGTAGATATTTTCTTTATTTATTTTAGACTGTCCTGCAATGTTGTTTTAAATATTTCCTGTGATTTTGAACTCTGCAATTGTTTACTGGCTATTTACTTGTTTTTTTGTTATTTATTAATACATATATTTAAAATTTTCAATCATGGCTGGTCTGTCTAGAGATATTTAAGCTCTTAGAGTACTTGCATATCTATTTGGTGACACTGTGCAGGCCACTCCTAATAGCCTTGCTCTTGGTCAAACTACCATTTGGATTAATAGTAACATTACACAGTGAGATTGGACACCCTTTGCTAAGGGCCTTAAAGTAGCTGATAGGTAGTAGCTGGTGGCAGTGAAAACTACCTTATAGTATGGGCAGAAAGGGGCATAACTAGTAAACCTGTGCCAGCCTTTCCCAGGTGCGTGTGTGTGTGTGTGTATGTGTGTGTGTGTGTGTGTGTGTGTGTGTGTGTGTGTGTGTGTGTGTATAAATCAAATCTCAAAGAGTGTGTGTGTCAGCTACTTGGGCAGGGACACGAAGCACTGGTTGGACAGAGAGGGTGCTGTAGGTCTTGGCTTGGCCACTCAGCTGTTATCTCAGCTCTATAGCTGTGGCAGTGGGGAGTCTTATTGGGGATTTGGAAAAAGAGGGATCAACAAGCCCCAGACTGACTGTGGTCTCTGTGTGCTCTTAAGGGAAATTTCACTTTACTGTGTGTGTACTTGTCATCCTCCCAGTGTGTACATCCCCCACTGTTGCTATCGGTGAGGATTGAGGTTCCTTGATTACTGGGCCAGTGGTGGGGCATCACAGCTATCACTTTGGCTGTACAGGGATTGTGTAAATAGCTCAGCATATGCTGTGGTGTTTACTGGGTTTTGGGGTGCTTGGAATTTAGCCAAGGTGTCCCTTAGTAGAGTGAGGTTAGCTTTGGAATAGTTCCTAAAGGTTTTTGGTTTTGATGGGTACCCATATTTTATTTTTATTTCAAGCAATACAGCCTAATGATCAGATCTGATGAGTGAAGACATTACATTAGGTGAGACACATTACTTTCCCATGTTTGTGAGAAAGTCAAGGATGTTTGTACCTCTTGTAGGAGAATGGATCAACTCTTCCAGGCTCTTGGTATTAAAGAACTTTAGGAATCACGGGGCTTATGTATTAGAAGTGGTGCAGGATTTCCAGTCTATAGAGGGGTAGTTGAGATCCCCCATGAAGATTGCATTGCATTGAACAGTGAGGGACTCAAGTACATTGAAATTGGTAGTGTGGGTTTCCTGGAACATGGAGGGTGACTTATAGGTTGCAAGAATATGATATGAGACTCTCTTTATTGTGAGTTGCACATGTATGAGATACTGTGGGTCATACACTTTAACTAGTGTAGATCTGAGGCTATTTTTAATATAGACCGAGGCCCCATCATCTTTAGTTCCCTCCTGTGCAATAGCTGGTGTAAAGATGTGAAAGGCATTATAACCTTGAACTGCCAGGGTACTCTTTTTGACATAAACAATGTGTACATTTCTACGCAGATGTCTACACTCTTGTAGGGAGTAGAGTTTCTTGTTAAGACTTCTAACATTGAGCAGTACCACCTTCAGATACTCTTTTCTAAGTTCTGTTAACAGGTAGGTTTATTAATTTGGCATTGCCTAAAACATGGGGATGGAAAGAATTTTTGCCAATATCTGAAAGCCTAGAATGGATAAGTGCAGACCATCCCTGGCAAAGCAGAGTGGTCTGTCAACATATCCTCCCAGACCATCAAATATTGTACCTCCTCGGACTGACAACAGAAGATAACTCAATTGTTAAAAATCTATCATTTTCTGTTGGCAATGTGGAATCATCCTAGGAGAAGATAGTATGCTGATCAGTGCTAGGGTCATACCTGCCTGAGACAGATAATCAGGGAGCTCAATCATGTCTTGCTTTATATAGTCAAAAGAGGTACATCTCAGGTAATTAACACCCACAGAGACTATGACAGTCACACTGGTACCTGTGGTTCAATGGCCTGAGTGACAGCATGACTTGATGGATCCTAGCCTTGAAAGGCAGATAACTGTGATTCTATCTCTCCTTACTCAGTCTAATGAGGGGAACATTGGTGGGCCTCTCTATAGAATCATCTATGACCAGGAAATTTGATTGTGAGCTGGTTTGCCTATAGGAATTAGCAGTAGAGGAATTGTGTACAGTGTTACTACATGTAGCTATGGATAGTGTTTTTTTTTCCATCGTGCTGTACAGGTGGTCATATTGTTTTAGGAAGGTTATCTGTAAGTGCCTCAGCATAAGCAGTTTTATGTGTAGGGTCTTTAGCCTGTGCAGCAGGCATGGTGCAAGTGTCATTGACAACATCTAAATGTTTAGTTTTGGTTGTATGAGAGATTTTTGCCTCCAACTTTAAAGTGTATTTATACCTCTCACATACTTTATCTGTTTTATTAAGCATATGTGGGTTTTCAGTGTACATGAGGCAATTTCTACAATACCTCAGAATACCCACCTCAACCAGACTGGCTGCAGAGAGAGTCGGGAAATGCATATCCAGTAAGGGAAATTTAAATACTGAATAGGTTAATAACACAAGGAACTTAAACAATGCTCATCTATGCACAAACCATTAGCTGTAGTAGTTTAAAAACTGTCTAGACAGTAAGGATATTTTAAGGATATTGTAACCCAACATATGTGAATCATTTTGCTATAATTGCTATTATATAAATATTGTTTAAAATTGTACTTATTTTAAAATGTATTACTGGAGCTTTTCTCCTCGGGTCTCCACTGAAAATGGGCCACAAACCCAGTTGGACAAACCCGGTTAACAAATGTCAATAAATAAATAAATAAATATAAGGGAAACTTACATTGTGAGAGATCAGCATCTGCATAGATTATAAGTGAGAATTCATTGAAAGATATTGACATCTATACAAATTACTGCTAGGAGCCATTGCACGGAAGGCAGTACGTCTAACTAACAACTGTAAAAAGGTCAAAAAGTGCAGATATTCAACACAGAAACACTCAATTAATGCAGCTGTGATAAAAACAACTAAAAAACAAGTGAAAAACAGTGTAATATGGTAATGTATATCTTAACTTGCTTGTAGGTTTGTTGCCAAGCATTGTGCAATTGAAATGCTTAAATTGCAAAGGTGATTAAATTAAAAAAACAGAAAAAATGCACTGTGGCTAATCAAAAACAGCACACTCTTCATTTATTTACATAATCCTGGGCCAGAAAAGGACTCAGGTCCCCTCCAGTCTCACTAAAGTGGAACCAAGGCAGTTCTAACTAAGCACTGTGAAAAAAGGTAAATTTGTTGCAGATATGAATACAGATATTCAACACAGAAACACTATTCATAAAGCTGTGACAAAAACAATGTGAAAAACAAGTGCTGAAACAGTGGATATGGTAATGTAAGTCTTTGCTTTTGTAAAATTTAGCACACAGTTCAGGGGGTCATTCAAGTCAGAATGTATGACATTCCATAGTCACAATATCTCTTCCAAAGTCCAGGTGGAACATGCTTGTGCCTCCACTATAGCCCTACATATACATCTGGTGGCACTGAATGACACAGCAGCAATAGGAGGAGAGTAGACAGCAGGTCTCATTTGAGCACTCCTACCAACCCACCTGTGTGGCACCAAGCCATCAAGATGGCAGTGGGAAGAAGCAATCAATTCTGCAACAAGAGTGGCGACACTACCCTAATCAACTGTGTCACCCTCAACCTGTCCTATATTACAGGGCTGTTTGGCATGGGTATAGGTAGGCATACTGACTGTGTCCAAATTATGAGCAGGGGATGTAGGAGACACAACCTCAGTGTCATACTGACCCTCTGAACCCCCAGACTGTGTCTGTTTATCACCATCATCATCATCATTGGAAGCTACCAAAACTCAGACATGAGGTGTCAGGAGTTCCATAGTGCCAATCTCAAGATCACCTATGATAACAAGCAACAAAAACAACAAACAGAAAAGGGGAGAATAACATTGATCTCATATTTTCCTTATAATTAAGTAAATAATTATAATTAAACTTCATAATAGATACTAAAGCTACAAAAAGTTTACTTTCATATAGTTTTGAATCTACCTTTTATAAAGTACTAACAATAAACAAAAATGTGTGCTTACCGTGTGCAGCTAATTAATGGCATACAGATGTATTTGACTACGCTGACTGCAGGAGCAATCGGCTTTCACATTCTCCCATCTTTACTATACGCCTACTAAGGGTGTGTCAGGGAGAAGAGACTTAGAAAATGTTCAAGTATATTGACTAATGTAGAGGAATGGCAATCCTAACATTCAAATGTTGACTTAAATGACTACAGCTATTGGTCATCAATAGGAAAGGTTGTTCATATTAAAGGGAGTACTATAACCATTATTAAAGATAACATATGTCATGAAAACATCTGACAGCTGACTTTCTTTGTGGCAGAAGTAAGTGCAGTGGGCTTATAGATGAAGTATATCTGATGTATGGTTTAAATTCACTGACATATTTTTATAGAGGATTTTCCGAATATATATTTAATCACATTATGTGATACCATTGTGTTTTTGTTTAAAATTGACTGCTGTCACTATTACTAACAACATGTGATCACTAGTCTGTCCAAGTTCACATATGTCATTAACTACAATTATGATAATATGTTTCTCAAAGTACATGTCAGAAATTGCAAGGAGATGTGAGAAAGATGAATTGTTCACTTGAATGCACTTCTTGCTCCAGTCATTGCTACATATACCCATGCATTGTATTTTATTAATTATTGGTAATTTCCATAGCATATATTACCCTTATAATTTCTTTTCTATGTGTTCTCTCTCATTGCACAAACACTGTTCAATACTTAAAGGAAAAAGTGAAAAAATTTAGATTAAGCTGCCTTAGGTAGCTCAAAAATGTCTGGTAGCTTTGTGTGGCCGGCAGCACTCTGAAGTGTAATCATTCAAGAAAATGCACTTGTCATGTAATGTTCTCTGTGTTGCAAGGTGTAACTGAGGTGAATTGACAGAAATAGGATACATGAAGCATTGTTTGAATCCTGTTTACAGGACACCTTGACATACTTCACAATATTTACTTTTGAATTATAATCCATTTTAAGGTACATTTACTCTCCACTTGGCATTGAGCAAACAGGGTTCACTATCTAAGGGAAAAAGGTGAAATATTTTGTTTAGACTGCCTTAGGTAGCCCAAGCATGCTTGGTAATGTTGGTTGTCCCCCTTCTCCACAGCAGGGAGAGTACTTACTTCAGTGAATGCACCTCACAAATGTCAAACGCTGTGCTACGAGGTGTAACTGAAGTGAATCAAGAGAACTAAGACACATGAGGCATTGTTTGAATCCTGTGCAAAAATCACACTTCAATTTATCACAATATGTATTTTTATTTACCTTCATTTTAAGGTTCATTTGCTGTTTGTTTGGCAGTGAGAAAACACAATGCACTAGCTAAGGAAAAAAGTGAAACATTTAGTATAGGCTACCTTAGGTGACTCAAACATGCCTGGCATTCTATACCTTCCCCCCACAACATGGAGAGTACTTATTTCAGTAAATGCAACTGGCAGATGTCAAATTCTATGCTAGAAGTTGTAAATGAAGTGAATCAGGAGAACTAAGGCACATGAAGCATTGTTTAAGTCCTGTTCACAGAACACTTTGTCATAAATCACAATATTTACTTTTCCATTTTTTTCTCATGTTAAGGTGCATTTGCTCTCCGCTAGACACAGTTCACTATCTGAGGGGAAAAGTGAAAAATTCATTTTAGGCTGCCTCAAGTAGCTCAATCATGCTTAGTAACTTTTTGTTGTGTTCAGCACTCTGGACAGTACTGACAGGAGAGAGTAAGCCTGTCCTAAATCTATCTCTGTGACACAAGGTGTAAGAACAATGGTGCAAAGCTAATTCTCTTGTGACAATGACATTTAATACATTAAGTTGCAGTTTTTGCCTCCTTTACCCATGGGTTTGATTTGCAGCTTTTACAGTTATATTGTAACATTGAGTAAGCCCCAAATTGGTAATATGTCAGAATTCATCCATCTTTCATCTTCTAAAGTGCAACCTTCAAAAGCCATGCCAGTAAGCAGTGCATTGTTGAACACTGGAACCTTTGATAATGGGTGAAGCATCACACATGGCACAGCTCAATGCCATGTTTCACACCTTTACTGCTGTCTGCTGTGAGTGGTGCCAATGTGTCTTCCAAGGAGTCTGTCTGCTTACAATCATGCAAATACTGTTGGCAAGGCTGTGCATGTTTGCACAATGCCAGTAACATGCAAGATCTAAATTAGGTGCTAATTCAGATATAGCTGGTGACGGAGAGGATGGTGCTATATACAGAACACAAAAGTGGGTGTTGAGGAATGCAGGATATTTGTGGCACTCTTCGTGAAGCACTACAGCCACAGGCTGCTGCAGAGGGATTATACCAGGTCTCAGTATAAAGCTGAGGTAAGGCTGTCTCCACTGCAACTAGCATTCCACACAATTAAATCACCATGGTAATGACCTTAAAAACTGCTAGCAAGACCTTATAAGCCAAAGAGAGGAAGACTTTAGTACTGGGAACACGCCCAGTTGTGTAAGTATACTGTCCCATAACTTGTCTATGATATGGCAGTAATTATCTAGCCAGCCAACACAGTTACTCCTTATGCTTTCATATATATATATATATATATATATATATATATATATATATATTTTTTTTTTGTTTTGTTTTCTTTTTGTTCTCTACAGCTGCAGCACAGATTGTTGCAAACAATGAGGCACACCAGGAGAGGTTAACTTGACTTGAGAGGCACAAGGTAAGTATAAATGAAGTAAAAATTAAAGCTATAATATTATTTTCATTCCCTCAAGCACAAGCATTTCTAGCAGACATGCATCATCATTCATTTCAAGCATGCATGCCTTCCCCAATAACTATTTTCATTAGGCAATTAGAATACTGTGTATGGGTTCAGTACCCAAAGGCAGCCTATTTTTTAAATGATGCTTGATCTTCACAGTGGTCTGTGAAAAATAATTACATTATGGTGATTGTGATTATTAAGTTGGAATGCATAATTACATTTCATAATAGTGAGGTAAAGGAAGGTGTTTCTTATATCTGAGTAGTGGTGCTTATATATGTATTAAGAAAAAAGTACCTTTCAGTAATAAATGGATCTTGCAAAGGTGTGCATTAGTACATTATCATAGTTATGTATGTACTGCCAAATAAAAGTTTGTTTAAAGTATACAGTACTGTTACATGACATGTATTTGTCTCCCTCACCCTTGCCTCTTTTTCTAGGGAGGTTATAATTTATTAATAATTTGCTGATTGCATAACTTGCTGCTGAAAATTAATGATCAACAACACAGAGAGTTACATCAATCACTGCAGCTTGGCCGGCCATACCTCCACAGATGGCAGCACAGACACCCAGCACATCTGGGTCCCAACCTGTCAGTGTTACTTCCACTACCCCCACCATGCCTGCTCCAAGTATGTCAAGTAGCTCTGCCCTGGCTACTGGTATAGTGGCACTCTCTGAGAGCAGTACCAGTTGAGGTGGTGATTTTGTCACCCGGTAGGAGCTGACAGGGCTAGTGGAGAATATAATGGAGAGAGGCCTCAGTGCACATATCGACAAGTTTGTAAAGGTCCCTTCAAAGATGATACCATGTCTGGCACTGATCCAGGGAGCTGCTGCAGGAGACAGGGATGACAGTTCTGAGAGTGAGGACTAGATTCTCACTGTTTTCATGCTGGACATGGCTGTGCTTTTGATATCCCCCTACCTATCTCCAAACATGGTGTTCCCTAACCTTTTGTCTCCATCACCATCCCTATCTGTCTTGTATATCCTGCAGGTCTGCAGCTGCTTCCTAAAATACCGTACCAACCTGGCCCTTTCATTCCTAAGCACTTGTCCCAACATTACACTCTCTCTCAAATAAAATAAAATTAACACCTTCCCCACATAAACGTTTCCCCCATACATAGCGCTCCACTTATTGGCCATACAGTATTATTCTTTTGTTGTCACCCATGATTGGTGTGATGACTATGCAAAGTCATGAAATTGTGTGTACAATTGTACATTGACATTGTAAAGAAGTGGATAGCTATCATCTCCTGTAACCCGCCTGCAAATTATTCAGTTCTCTTCCCCATATGTCACCCTCTGCTTACCAATCTGATTTTCACCACTATCCTATTCACCCCTTTTTCACACATTTAATCTGGTCAAAAATAAAGTCACACAACACACATGGCCAGAAATGCACCAATAGAAAGCAATCACTTTATGTCCTTGGCATCTGCATAGAATTTGTCATAGCACAGCAAAGCTGAGTGACAGTGAATGCTGCTTAAGGTTGTTATTGCAAAAGTCGAAGTTTTCAATTTACTCTGCAGTGGTCCTGTTAATGTTGTGCAAGTGTGCTTAAACTTGCTGCTGTATGGGAATACATAGTAAAGTCATACTTAAATCAGTACTGTGGAACAGTTAATGCAATATTTATTAGGCTAATAGCTGTATTATGCTAGGAGTTTCTATGTGGCATGTTGAGATAATTAACCTGTTTGTAGCCTGATGTTTTGGCATAATGTCATGGGTTCTGTTACAGTTGCATGTCAGTTTATTACTTCATGACAGTTCATATTCTTATATATTTACTTTCAAAAGTTTGTATTTCTCGCCATATAATAAATTTCCTTAACATAACATTGGAATAATGCAGCAAGACATAATTTTCAAAAACAACAGAGCCCCAACAGGGACACTTAGTAAGCCAGTATTTTTCTAGTTAGGTATTCATGCTTATTGCACTCTCCCATCCCTTATTTGTGCCTATAGCAAGCAATTTATTGTACAGAGCAGGACAGATTAATGAGGATGTAATAAGTAAGACTAAAACATCATACAAACTTTCCTACACTTCCTACAAAACATATTTGTGCTATTCCTCTCTGCATATGTCTCTAAATATCTGTGTTCATCCATCTTTCTTTCATAAGTTTTCAGCTTGCTTCACAGGTGTTATTTTAATGCTGCAAAGTAGTATTTTCTTTGTGGTATGATGAGCTAATAGCTGAATTTGTAGTAAGATGTTTTTTAATAATCTCATTTGCTAAGTGTTAATGACTATCTTTGTTTCAGTAATGCAGGTGTATCTGTTGACTACATATGGTTATGAGCCACCATTATCCTTCTTCATTGCTTTTATCCCTGCCTCCATGTCACCCTGACAATATATCTTCTCCCTTCTGTATCATTATGCCTTCAGCTCTGCATTTGCACAATGTTTGGTGCTGGGCACCAAATGCAAATAACAGTAAATGAAAATACAATGCTTATGGCAATATCCTTTGGTTTGATTGCCTTCATCCACATTACTCTGTCTTGCTTTGTGCCACTATGCTAAGCTGTGTTTATTCAGTGCACTCTAAATTTAAACACGATGATGAGTTGGATGTACAGATTACAATGGTCAATAGGGTAATACAGATGATTACATACATTCATGTTTGCTGAAATACGCTGTCAACTCTTAACTTTCATAAATATAAATTTCTAAATATTTTGCTAAGAAAACACTCAGGTGTAAATTGCTTATTGACATTCTGAAAATGTTCAGATATGTTTAGAGGACAACATGTGTCATGTTTTGTCTGACTACACTGTTTCTGTATATATTGGCTAAACTCCTTTAGTCAAGGCACATTATTATCCATTTGCTACACTAATCTGCCTGCTACCTGTTGTAAATGCTGCTTTGTAAAGGTCATTGTGCAGAAGCTGGCACAGAGTACATGGAGTACTCTAACTACTATTGAATGTTCAGCACTTCAATATATGATTACGCATACACTAACACTTTGCCATCAAGAGCATAAATCACCTTAGTTGAGCTGCACTTAAACAATACAAGAAAAAATGAGAACAAACAATCATAGTTTTCTGTTGTACAAAATTTCTCCATCTGTATTACTGTTGCCCAATGATCCTCATGGGTTTCAATGAAGTTAATTTGCCATAATAATTTAAGTGAAGTAGTATGTCTGTTTTACAGTGTTTACAGTTGCACAGTATTACTGGCTAGGTTAACCGATTCTCACCACATCAATCACTGTCATTCTGTAGTACACTGACCTATGTACAATTTGCATGTTTCTCATGCCAATTCATGTAGTGCAGGTATGACACAATGCAAATGTACTAGCGTCCCAACATGATGTCACAGCAATGTTTGATTGATAATCCAGTGGTTTTGTAACAGTTAATATGCATGCCATCCCATTATGTAGAACATGTCAATGTCCCTCACAATATCATAATGTACAGTAAGGATAGTATCTACATTGTATTATCAAGTTATGTCATTACATGTGACAATCATAGTAACATAGTACAGTGTACTGTGAACACACGTGCATTTCTTGTATGACCTGGGATGCAGAGTACTATCTCTTCTAAGTCCTCATTTTTACAAATGTACCAATAACCAATTTCACATAAGTATTGTGTAGCTTCTCCTGTGGCACTTGTGCCTAGTACATTGCTTTCTTAATTGTGTAACCTAGATAGTTAGGGGGTTCAATATCCAGCATGGAAGACTAGTATATGCGTGTGTCTCTGAGTGTGTGAGACTGAGTATATCACTTGGTGGTGTATCTGCTTCCCCTGATAATAATACATTTAACTGGTCTCAGAGCTACCTTATCCTGATTTTTACAGTAACATCTTCTCTGAAAAACACTGATGGGGTCATTTTGACAAAAGAGCAGTCTGTCCCCTAAGAGTCAGACTTCTCCTGTGGTGCTTGTGAGGATTACAGTGTTCTCTAGATTGTATAAGCTAGATAGCCAAGAGGTTCATTACTCTGCATGGAAGATGTGTATATGTGTGTTACATGATGATATGTCAACTTCCTCTGAGAATAACACATTTAACTATTCCCACAGCTCTGTTATCTCAACATCCTCTACAGAACACTCTGATGAGGTTATCCTGACAAAAGTACAGTCTATCTCCTAAGAGTCTGACTTCTCCTGTTGTGCTTACAAGTATTATATTGCTCTGTAGACTGTGTAAGCTAAATAGATAGGATGTTAAATACCCAGCATGTAAGACATGTGTGTGTGAGAGACTGTGTGTGCCAAATTGTGGCATATTCCCTTCTGCTGAGATAAACACATTTAACTGTTCATACAATTACCTTATCAGTATTTTTACTGAAACATCCTCTCTTACACACACAGATAAGGTCATCCTGAGAAAAGTGCAATCTCTGCTCTTAGCATCAGACTTTTCCAATGGCAATTGCAGGTATTACAATGCTGTCTATATGATGTAAGCTAGATAGGTAGAAGGTTCAATACTCATCATGGAAAATTCTATGTGTGTGTAATGCATGTTGCTGTCTCCATTTTCCCTGCAGAATATGCATTTAAATGTGTACACAGCTCCTTATAACAACTTTTACTGATATATCCTGCATGAAACACACTGAAGAGGTCATCCTGACAAAAGAGAAAATTCTCCTGTGGCACTTACAACTAATACAGTACTCAGTATACTGTGTAATAAGATAGGAGCTTCAGTACGTCACATGATGGAATTACATACTAATGTGCATATGTGAGGTTGTTTACAGTTAGGTAAGCATGTGCTTATTCGACCTATACTCTGGATATATATTTTTAAACTCAGAGATGTCTACACCATTTCCTAAGGCCATCTTTCACATTTTCAACTTCATTGCTATACAAGGGTGTAGCTATGCATACTGTTTATGTAATGATTTCAATTCTCTATGGATTATGTAATGGAAGCTTTGCTTCGTTAGGCAATAGTAAATCCACAAATTTGTGCATTAATACTTAAAATAACAGTGCCATGGGCTGAAAGATAGCCATTTAATGTTTTTTAATTCTGAAGTGATGCAAACATTTGTTAAATGGGGAAAGGGGAGAACATCTCCACTTTTTCAAATGGCAGTTTTTATGTGCGACATCAAGACGAGCACATGATTACAACATTATATTGTCTGCCTACACCCCTGGTTCAACACACTAATGAGGCCATTGTTTTGCAAGTAAACTGAAGCTATTTGAGCGTCAGATGTCTACTGTGGTTCCTGCATGTCTTACACTATTCTCAATAAACTGCACATAGCTAGGTAGGATGTTTAACTATAACATGGCTTAACTTCTAGAAGTGTGACTGCCAATGGACTCACGATTGCTTTACACACATATGTAGTAACAACTTTTGCAAGCCCTGTTTGGCTGTAAGACTAATTTTACCAGAATAATCCCCTTGGCAATACACTGCTGATGTCATCCCTTCATAGATGCTATATGTCTCAATTGTATTCATTATTTTCCTATGGTGCTGGTTTGCTGATAATGCGCTGCATAGATGACGTAAATTGATTGGTAAGGGGTTCATCACTGTTTCAGTAGTGTGATAGTTATTACTGTCATATACCATTGGCTGCTTCACAACCATCTTTATGTAGCCTTCTAATTATGGGATAGAATTACAGTGACAGTCTGTGATACTAGCAAATCCTAGTATCACTAGGGAAAACAACATTATTTCCACACAATGGTTGCATACTGCTAACATACCTACAGTATGTCACATTTGGAGAGCGCATTCTCCTGTCTTACATGACTTTGATAGTGTGCTTTGTACATTGTGTAACTACACATGTAGAATGTTTGAGGCCAGCTGTGGGTGTGCCCTTCACCCTCATATTGTGTTTACTATTCTGCAAAGATATACTTGATCTAGAGTTGTACAGTATTAATGTGCACATCAAAAATTTCTTAGCATAAGCATCCAGTTTATAAACAGTGGTAATATCATCCATTTAACTGTGCACTGTCTCAGTTGGAACGCAACATGGTCATGTGCTGCTTGTGAGTCAGGCAATGATGTTTAGCTTGTGATCGTGGGTAGTTATCTGAAACCCATCCATTACTGCTCAGAGTACATTTTTTAGTGTCATTGTGACTGCAAATGTCACAAACAGTGTTGTCATGAACAATGACTTTGCACATATACAGATGTTGATCCCATTTACTGAATACAATGACAGATTGGCAAATAGCAATGATTTTATTCAGAGAAATAATGATATTTGTTTCCATGTTACTTAGATAACATTATGTAGGAAGTTTTATGAGAAATTATGACATTTGCTTCCATGTTATTGAGATAAAAGTTTTTTAGGAAGTTTTATTCTCTGGCATGGAGAAATGAGACAACATGCTGGGAGACACTCATATCCCTTGCAGAAACACATTATGAAATGCTTTCACATAACCACATATGTCAGACTTATAGTGACATTTCTATTCTGATGCATTCATCCTAGAAAATATCCATGTCATGTATTGTCTGGTATCAGATGCTTATGTGTTCAACATCCAAATACAGTGCCTGTTAGCATTGTTGTGCCTTATACTGTAATACATGACTGACATGTACCATGGTGATAATGTGTCCACTGACATTGTGACACACCTCCACAATCCCTTTCATCTCAGAGATTGTTTACCACACACACATCTCATGTAACAAGTTAACACAGGTGGATTGTCCCACTAGTTGTAAGACTTTTACTGTGGCACTTGTTGTTCATCCAGAAGTCATCAGTCAGTAGAGTTGTATTGCTTGCTGTTCAATTCCTGACAGGAACAATGTTATATGAATGCACTGCCATTGCATGAACACTATTGTATCTAGTTATTGTTACCCATTCTGTCAGACTAGAGTGGCTTACCCACACTCACGGGTCAGTTTTCTCATGAATTTTCATAATGGGTAGGTCATTGTACACCTTATAGTATGATAGTGCTGTACACCATTTAGGAGTATTCTTTCTTATGTGACTGATTTGCATTATTTCTATGGCACCCATGATTGTTATGTATTTCTCCGATATCTGTTCAGGCATCTGTTCTGAAATGACATGATGCAAATGTTTCTTAGGTCATTCCTTGCCCATATGCATTATCTATTCACAAGATAATTATGCTCTGTATTGCATCAATAGATGTGATTGGTCCTTTGTTATAACACTTTCTATTGTGTTACTACTATTAAATTGCTGTTCTGTTAATGTCCCCTTTTATTTCATGTGAGCATGCCCAATATTAGTATGTCAGACATGTCTGCAAATCAGCTATGGTAAAACTGGACTCTTGACATGTCATCCATTCAGTATTGACATTGGCCATTTACTTATGTTGTTTGTTATTAGAATGCCATGTATCATTTACGTAATGAAACAACACTTGTCTGTCTATTACATACATAGATGATGAAACCTTTTTGTATTGGTGCCGCTGTCATTTCTTGCAAAAACATATCCATTTCTGAATTAGCTGACATTGCAGCTGTAAGGTCCTTTGGTTCTTGTGTATAGATGGTGCGATAGATAATACATCATTGCTGTCAGCTTTCATACATTAATTCCCTGTATATATATCCTTATATGCTATGACTGCATTTTATGCATTCATCCCAAAATGTATCTTCAGTCCTTGCAAACTGTTATCTCAAGTCAATCAGATAATTCACATATAAATCAGATCTTTACTCCACTTTGCTGCAATACAGCTTTATGTCCCTATCCACATCCTTTCATAGCATAACCTTTATTATTTATGTTGGTACTCATGGGATTAACATTCACACTAATTATCATTACATCAGTCTTGCAGATTTTATGCCTGACATACTTAATATACCTTCTTCACATTTGCCTGCAGGATATGGGTACACTTTAAACATTTCACCTCTCCAATAGTCACTTATATTATTACACATTATTGTGCATGAGTTCCCCCATTTCACATCCCCTTCATTCTGTGTTGTGTGCCTGTACTTGCCTGTAATTTATGTTTGGGCTATAGTGCGTGCTAGTATCTGAACACTGTCTATATGTGATCAGTTTTATTTACATTGTGTGCTGCTACTTGCAAACACCTTTACATGGATGTGAACACTACTGCTGGCCACAGAAAGGTGCTTACATCTGTGAAGGTAGGATGAGCAGCATGCATGCTCAATTAGTGTCTCTACTGATTGCACAAACATGCTCACATCTTGTAGGAATCCCAGGGTTTTCTTTCACCAGAAAAAAGCTAATGTTAAGCAGAATGAAGCATGGAAAATGGCATAACAACTCATCTACCTGACTGTAAACCACCCACTAGGAAATCAGGTAAATTGCACCATCCAAAATGCAAAAAGAAAACCTCACTAAACTACAACTAGCCCATAATGAGAACTGGAAAACAATCATAACAGTCAGCAAGTCCAGTTCCAATCTTGCTCATACCCCATAAATTGGACATACATTATCACATGCAAATTTAATATTCACTTTATCTGTACATTTTCCCAAATAAAATACATTCCACTCAACACCAACAACAGAGATTAGCAATCACAGTTATGGAAATAGTTTCTCATTTACTCAGCTCCTACACACAAAAAACAAAACAAAAACAAAAAGCTTCTGCATAAACCTAAAATGACCATTTGAGCTTCTGAGTACTATTAGGATGCACAGGAATTACAGTAGAAACCTTCACACACTCAAAACATCTATTTTAAAAAATTGCTCCATACAAGATTCCACATTCCCCATCCTCTGGAAAAGCAATATATTATTCTCCTGTATAAATAGTCTTATTATAGGACGACAATCATGCTCTCTTCTTTATCCAAAATGCAACTTGGCAGTTATTTACTCAAAACTAATTTACTATCCAAGTGTCTGACTGGGATTCACAAAGTTCCATGCAAGAATAAGACTATTCTTGCATGGAGCGGTTTGTATCTGTTTAGAATAGCAACAATCTTTGCATATGCGTAAAGGTGCACTGCTGTTTAATCTAAATGGATGCAAACCATGAACGAGTGCAGGGGGCATGTCTGAGTAGTGCACGGACACTAAACATGTCCCCTGCACTCAGAAAGTGCCATACAGGATTTTCTAAGCCAAACTGGCATAATATTAGAGCTTTGCTCTAATATTATGCCACTATTTCAGTCTCTGTGGATACTGAAATGATAAAATGATAATTTCAGTGTCTGTGGACACTGAAATAAAAACAACAATAAGAAAGCAATGCAGGGGGTGTGGTACAGGTACTGTGACACACCCCCTGCATTGCTAAAGTGCCGTATGGCACTTTTGCAACCTGATAAAGCAGAAAATTTGTGCAAATGCACACATAACAGGGGATAAATCCCCCAAAAGTAAAAAAAACTCAAGAACAGCCCCACAAACATAGCAAGTTAATGGAGAACAGGTCATGCAGCAGCATGAATCACGTAAGGGTAGAAGTCTGAAAGCAAATGTATGGCAACATTCCCTCACAGCAGTTCATGTTAACAAAGGCACAAACGATGGGGGGAATAAAACTACATTAGGGACATGCCTGAAAAGTTGCCCCACACACTTAGAAAGTTGATAGATAACAGGATATGTATTAGCAGGAATCTCTGAAGGACAGAAGCCTGAAAGCCAAATTAATGCCAGTATTTCACAACTGCAGTCCAAAGTAGTTGTTAGAACACTACAATACACAACCATATAACCTAATAATATCATAATAATATATAACTTTTTTCCAGTAGCCTAAGGAATATTTAAGTGCAGCTAAATAGGCATGCACTTTATGGCTGTCTGCTTAGCATACCTTAAACATCCCATAGGAGCTAAATGCAAATAGACAGGCAAAGATTCCAAGCTGACGTAGTGTTGTGATTAGAGTCATGACTTTACATATAAGTATTTATAGCTTGAGTCCCAAGACAGGCAATTTTTGTTTTCTTATGTGAAAGTAGTGTTAAAATTATTTTAGTAAATTTAAATTATGTAGCAACCTTTTTTGTCAACCAGGGTAGGGTAGGAGTTCCAAAAGTGAGATGTCAGTGTTGAAAAGATGTGAAAACCACATATAAACACAACTGCCCCATACAGTATAGTCACACAAGAATATAATTTAATGAAAGCACATAGGGGGATTCATGGAAGGTAAACGTAAAATTATAATGTCTATATAAATACTATTTTATAATAAAAATGTATAAGTATAATATGCTTAATCGTGTCGTCATCACTCTGTATCCATCAGACCTTGTTCTACCCAGCAACAATATAGACAGCCCTACCAAGTCTTGAACCAAGGATGCTGTTCTCTACAATCACAGCACAATACCAATACACCATCTGAGGTGTGAAAAGCTATAATGCTTTAACAAACATATCATGCATTCTGGTCATTTAACATTAATGAAAAAAAAAACAGCCCCAAGTGTCAAACGCATGATCTTGTGCACTACAGCTAGAGGAATATACCATTATACCATCTGAGCAGCAGGAAGCAATGTTGTTTTTTTTCAAACATATCATGCAGTAGAGTCATACAACATTAGGGAGAAAGCTTTGTGGAACCAGTCATATCTTGTATATAGACATAACATATATCGATGGAAATATCACAATTCCAGGACTCAGTTGCTTCCCATTAGTTAGCGATCTCAATCCCCACATCATCCCACTGATGTCTCAGGAATACACAGCAGTTAGGGGGACCAGACCAAAGATATTGGCCAGGCTGCACACATGTATTAGCAAATATAACAGGCACTACAGAGATGTAACACTGCAGGAAAACAGACACTGGTGTGAAAGTGCATAGCCCCCAAAAAAGTGCACCACAGTCACAGTGACATACCAGTAAGCAAACTGGACACTATAGTATAATGACTGTGTGAGCAACAAAATCCTGTTTGCCTCTCACACATTACCCCTACATATACTGCCCCAAGTCATAGTGGAGTGGGAATTGAGAGGTGTTACAGGACATGTCATGGTCTGCATGTACAAACATATACAGGTGATAGGGAACCAGAAACTGGAGCAGCATGCACAGTCAGATAGAAAGGGCCCATGATATTCACATGTACCCCCTCTCTACACAGCCCAAATAACATGTACACACTACACTGCTACACAGTCCTGACAGTCTTTTAACAATGGGCAGTCATACATAGATGTTTCAAATGTACAGTTTCTGAGAGAATGTATAGGCACAGGACTCATATCTATGGCCGCTTCCTTGTTACATGTCTGGGGGGGGTCTATGACATCACTGGGATGGTAGCAGGAAAGAATGCAATAAATAATGATACTACATACCTCTGAACCTTTAAGTGCATGACATCTGGACAAAGCCTGACATAATTGGGGGAAAGAAGCTCAAACACAGGGGTATATTGGACATATTGCTGTGATAAATGTAGACAGTTGCTGGTGTTACCGGCTTTGTTGTAACATATCTTTTTTGACGGATATAAAGTCAGTAACACCAATGGATGTTAGCATTTTCTGACTGCATTCCCCAGAGTATCCTACCGATTAGCCAAGGACAACAACTGTCTGGGGAACAGACCAAACATATGAGCCACACATCTGGACAGGGTCTAAGCCTCTGGACAGTGTAGAGGTATGACAGCAGTAATGTAACAGAATGGAAATTCCCTGACAGCTGCCAAACATGTCACCCAGCATCTTATGAAGCACAGTAAGACCAACATGACACTCCCCCACATCAGGGATGGAACTGTAGTGAAAAGCAGAGAGTGGTGCAAAAATGTCCACCAAACAACATTTGCAACACAGTCACAGCAACATACCAGTACCCAAACTGAACTCTAGAGTAGAACGACTGTATGAACAAACAGATCCTGATTGCCAGTCACATACTACACCAACATATACTGGCCCAATTCATAGTGTACTGGGAATCCTTGGGTGTTACAGGACATTTCACAGTCAGTCCCTACAAGCATACAGACATGATAGACAGCCAGCAGCTGTAGCATCATGCAGAGTCAGATAGGTAAAGGATGCATGGCACTCATATCTTCTACTCTCCCTACCCAGCCCAACAAATATCTACACACAGCATTGCTACACAATCTTGGCAGTCTGTTCACAATGACCAGACAGACATAACTGTCATATGTACAGATGTCTACAGATTTACCAGGGTGTGGAACCATAATCCTGGCCACCACTGCATAACATGACCAGGAGTACGCCAGGTCATTGGCATGATAATTGGAGTGCAGTTGGTAATTAATGATATATCATACCTCTGCACCTTGTAGTGCAGGACATCTGGACAATGCATGATGAACTTGTGGGACAGGGAGCTGGAAAGAGGAATATATCACACATAATAGTGTTACAAACTGAAACAGTAGCTGGTGTTACACATGTTGTTGTAACAAAACATCCCTGAAGGATATGGTGTCCGGAACATCAATGGATGCCAACAGTTACTGACTACAATCCTCACATTATCCTACGGACCCCACAAAAACAGACATCATTTGAGGAACAGACCAAGCATAACAGGCAAACATCTGGCTAGTCTGTCAACAACATACCAGTTGAGAGGTATGTCAGAGGCATATCACTGTCAGATGTTAAGTCACCCAGTAAATGCATGTCCAGACAAACCCTTTCAATCTAGCAACCCTCCATGTGTATAACAGCAATAATGACATACAATCTGTACCCAATTCTGGAGCTTTGTTCCCCATGTTGTTGGCCTGTCTCCACATGTTCTGTCCTGTGAGGTATTTCCACCTACTGTCTGTGAAGCTCTAGCCCCCACACCTCCATAATGTCCCCCGCACAGCCAAAGAAAATGGGCAAGGCCCACATGAAGGACATCCCATATGTTGGAACTAACAGCAGTGTCCAGGCCCACACCACAATACTATGTGGGCACCTACGTAGCTTTATGGCCTCAGCAATACCTGACAGGACAACATCAACCCCTCAAGGTAGGCTGAACACCTGTGGTGGAGGGCAGCAATACACAACTACCATCATATGTGGAAATAATTGCAGGATGGGCCAAGAAGGAGCAGGTGCCTTAGTCAAAGCCATGTCACCTTGTTCTGCACAAGCAAATAAGGTCACAGGTGATATACCCTAAGGCTGTCTTTGATTGCAAACTGGAGACATCATTCAAAGCCAATCACTAGTCCTTGCAGATGTGTGTCTGCAATTCCAGAGGCAACACACATATCTGCTCTGTAGTGGTGGTCAGTAACACCATATACACATATGACATTGATATAGGCAACCAGCTGCAGACAGGTGAAGTGTAAACATCACCCCCCTGTCCCCCCATAGGTACACATGTGCATGTACAGCACCTGCCCCCATCCCCTCATGATCAGGAAGCAGGTCTGTAATGCCCTCTTAAAGACAACACATACAGGTCTCCAGATAGGCCTGATACCATTCCTGGGGTCATCCAACATGAACACAGGCATGGGCTCTCAGACTTATTCTGCAGTGTAGTCAACCACAGCCTGAGTGTCATCCCATCTACATAGAGGACAGACAGACAGTTGATAGAAAACAAGTTATGCATTAGCATTAATGTTCCAAAGGATACAAGTCTGAAACTGAAATGTATGCTATAATGCCATGACAGCAGTCATCAAGGACATGGCCAAAAACTGCAATACTCTCCATTTAATATAGTATTGTAATAATAATAATATCCAATAGGTGATAAATAAAAATATACAACACAAGTACCCAAACCAAGACAGTGTAGCGGTCAGAGTCCCAGCTTTGCATGCAGGTGTACACAGTTCGAATAATACAACAGGCAATCCAAATTTACATGGAAAAGCAGTGTTAAAAGTGCTATGTTCACATTAAGATATGTGGTAAATTATTTCTGTCACCCAGGGTAGTGTAGCTGGTGTGAAATGGATGTGCTAGTGCATATAACATGTGAAATCACCCATGTATACATGTGTCCCATACAGTATAGTTACACTCCTTGCTACTGTAATGAAAGCACGTACAGCCATGTCATGTAAGGGAAATCATATACATGTACTAAATGACATCATTAGTGTGTTATATTATGAGAATGAACTGTGGGCAATTGTTAGCAATGCTCAGCTATGCTTAGCAGGTTTAATAACACCTTTCTGTTGTCCTCACCCCTCTCTCTGGGGCTCAAGTGTCCAAATTCACCTACAAAGTCTGTACAAATGCACATGTGTTGCTGTATAAGAAATGGACAGCTATGGACCTTCCGTACACCTGTCCTGCACATCCATAGCTATCTTCCATATTGTTTTTCCCTCTGTGTGCCCCTTTTCCACCACTTTCTAATCACCCCTTTCTCTTTTATTTTAAAGAATTAGTGCGGGTGTAAGCATGAGTAAGAGCAACAACATTTCCAGCCCTGCAAGGTCTTGAATCCAGGGCCCTGTATACAATAGTGCCTGGTATACCATAGTCAGCAATGTACCACCACTTCACCATTTTAGCTGTAAGGGTTGCTGATGCTTTTTCCAACATATGCTCATTCAACAGTAGGGAAAAGATTCTGTAGAATCAGTCAGGCCTTGTATTTATACATATACACATGTATATATGTATGGAGATGTGTATATATATATATATATATATATATATATATAAAAATATATATATATATATATATATATAAATAATACAAAAACCGTAAAAATTAGGTACTACAGAACTATAAAAATAAAAAAAACTTTTTCAAAGACCCTTGTCCTAGAAAAGACGCGTAAACCAGTATATGTTTTAGTGCTTTCGTCCATTTATTAATCCTGGACTTCTTCAGAAACAAAAAGTTATATATATATGGACAAATATATGTGTATATATATATATATATATATATATATATATATATATATATATATATATACATATATATATATATATATATATATATATGTATATATATATATATATATATATATATATATATATATATATATATATATATATATATATATATATATATATATATATATATATACATATATATATATATATATATATATATATATATATATATATATATATATATATATACATATACATCTTTCTCTCTCTCTCTCTCTCTCTATATATATATATATATATATATATATATATATATATATGTAGGTCTACCTGAAAATGCCTAAATCACAGAACGCCGACAATGAGAACACTGACACCAGAAGATCAACAATGGAGAAGACCGACAGTTGAGAATCCGTACACTGAGAACACCAACATGTTAAGGTAAGTGTGCTATAGGGATGGATGTTAGAGTCAGGGTGTGGGTAAGGTAAGTGTGTGATAGTGACTGACATTAGGGTAGGGTGCAGGTCAGGTAAGTGTGCGATAGTGATGTAGTTTAGGTTTGGGGCGGGTTGTCAGTTGGGGTTAGGGTGCGGGTAAGGTAAGTGTGAGATAGTGACGGACCTTAGGGTTAGGGTTTGGGTTAAGGTTAGTGCATAGATAGTTGTGTATGTAAGGTTTAGTGTAGGTTTGCAAGGTTTTTGGTGTGCTTGTGTTTTGTGTGTGTTTTTCGGGAAATGTATTTGTTTTGTTGATTGTCAGGATTTTGGTTTGTCGGGCATGTGAAGTTTAGTGTTTTTGAACTTTTTTTTTCGTTTTTTTCATGTCGGTCATTCCGTTGGTGCTTTGGCGTGTCGATGTTATCAGGTAGACCCATATATATATATATATATATATATATATATATATATATATATATATATATATATACATATATATGCTCATAACATGTAGTGGAGTCATACCTCAGAACCATACCTACCAACCCCTTACTGTAAGAAATCTGGCCCAAGGCTGTCCAAATGGGAGGAGCAATGGGACAAAACTAGGGACATATTTCAAATATCGCTCTTATAAATGTAGAATGTTGCCAGTGTGACAGGGTTTATTTCAGCATAAATGTTCTGAAAGATGTGAGTTCTGAAACTGAAATGTTTGTCATCATTTACTATCAGAAATCCTCAGATCCTCACAGTGATTTACCAGGGATATGAAAATGATGCATCTGTGGAACAGACCAGAAATATGAGCAATAAACCTGGACATACTGCAACAATCCAGACAGTCCCGAAGTAGGCTCAGAACCCCTTAGTGCAATGAACCTCAGCCTGTGGGGGAGAAAGCCATGGAAAGGTGGCATATCTGAAATACTGGAGTAGATAAACCAACACAGTTGCTGCAGTAACACCCTCATGTCTGCCCTAACATATGTTGACTTAAATAGCACATGTCCAACACTAAATTACTTCCCACTAGTTAGTGACTGAAATCTTCAAATCAGCCCACTGATGTGTCAGAAATACACAACATTTATGGGGGTCAGGCAACACTACATCCTACAAATATCTGGACATAAAATTACATTAGGGGAAACTACACTCAGCTGCTAAGATTGTCACCAAGCTCTGTGCAGACTGTAGTCAGACTGACACAACACTAACCCAAATTTACTAGGGGGAATTACACATGTATTGGCAAATATATCAGGCACTACAGGGATGTGACAGCACTGAAAAAAAGACACCAGTGTGAAAGTGCATACCCACATACAATTCAACTACAGTCACAGTGACATACCAGTAAGCCAAAGGAACAGTACAGTATAAGGACTGTGTGAACAAAAACATCTCAACATGTTTACCACTCACACACTACCCCTACATATACTGTCCCAATTTACAGTATAGTCTGATGCCTGACTGTGGTATGGGACATGTCTCAGTCTGCACCTACAAACATATACAGCTGATAGAGCACCAGAAACTGGAGCAGCATGCAAAGTCAGTTAGAAAAGGACCCATCACACTTACATCTACCCCCTCCCTACACAGGCCTAATACATTGACAATACAATGCTACACAATCCTGACAGTCCGTCAACAATCACCAGAAATACAAAGACTTCTCAACTGTACAGAGTCCCACAGAATGTCCAGGCTTTCCCCTCATATATAAGGCCTCCTACACATAACATATCTGGCAGTCTGATACATCACTGGGATAATATCAGGAATGAAGTCACTATATAATGATATACCATACCTATACACCTCTTACTGCATGACATCTAGACAAAGCTTGACATATTTGGGGGCAGAGGCCCAAACACAGGGGCATTATTGACATATTGCTGTTATAAACTGAGAAAGTTGCTGGTGTAACAGGGTTTGTTGTAACGTATCTGTTCTGAGAGATATGAGGCAAGAAACACACATGGATGTTATCATTTACTGACTGCAATCCTCAGAGTATACTACTGAATTTACAAGGGCATATAATGTGTGAGTAACACATCAAATATGAGAGTCCAAACTCTGGCCAGTCTGTGGATAGCTCTACAGTTGAGAGTTATGTCAACCACAACACTGTCAAACTTAAAAACACGCAGAGCAGCCATATCCACACAAACCCTGTCAAACTAGCATTACTTCAACTGTATAACTGAAAAAAAGACACCAGTGTGAAAGTGCATACCCACATACAATTCAACTATGCCACATAACGCAAGCACTCAGGTCACTCCAAAGCAAATACAAATATGACTCAGTCATTGTACATGCTGGTGTGAATGACCTGAGACGTACCTCCCTGGACTACATGAAAAGAGACATAGAGGAGCTCTCTGATCATGTAGCCCAGGCTGGTATGACCCTGACCTTGAGCAGCATCTTACCCTCACCTAGAATGATGCCACAGTACAAAGACAAAATGATCGATTTTAACAATTGGCTAAAATTTTGGTGTCATTCAAAGGGGATCCAGTGTCTGTCAGCCTGGGATGACATGCTCGACAAGCCACGTTGCTTCACTAGGGACGGCTTGCACCTGTCACCACTGGGCTTTTGGATATTGGCAAAGGCTCTTGTCACCCCCATAGTTCCTTTTTTAGGCAAGGCTCAAAGTCAAACTCACCCCATAGACAGCACAAGGAACAAGAAACTAAGGGTAATGCTGCTAAATGCCAGAAGTCTTAACCTCAGGATGCACTTTTCGAAGCTCTCCTCAGTATGGAGAACATCGATATCTGTGCAGTGACAGAAACCTGGTTCAAGGCTCCAGAGAGCACCCCAGCACTACCAGGCTATACCTCATATCATGCTTTTTTCCCCCAAACCCGGACCGAACCACAAAAGGAGGGAGTTTCCATATTTATCAAGGATATCCACACCTCCAGGTTAGTGGCATTGCATGAAGTATCGGAGACCATCCATGTGCAACTAACAGTGGGCAAGACTGCTTTTCAGTTTATAGCATCCTACAGACCACCCTCTCAAAGTCAGGAATCCCACTCAGCTTTCCTGAAAACATTGGAGAACATGAAGATCTCTCGAACACCATTATATTGGGCGACTTCAACTACCCAAACATTGACTGGGAGCACTACTCAAGCCCCAGCACCTTAGCCCAAAGGTTCCTGGAAATTATAAACTCAAATGCTATGGAACAACTAGTCACCACTCCCACAAGAGGGGACAACATACTAGACCTGATCATTACCAACATGGGGACTCTATGCTCCACACCAGAAGTATATCCCTCATTGGTAAGATCAGACCATAAATTAATTTCACTGGATGTCCACATCCGACCCCACCCCCAGCCCAGAAAACCACAGTGAAAAACTTCTCAAAAGTGAACTTCTCACTTCTCAAAACCGAAGTGAAATTCTTCAAGGCCCCAGGGCCAGTGGAAACTATGGCCCAAACTGCAGAATCCTATATAAATGCATTCTACGGACATCTCCAGGAATGCATGGATCATGCTATCCCAAACAAAACCAAGACCCAATCATCCAAAGGCAGGCGTCCAGTCTGGTGGACCCCTGCCATAAATAAACTGTACAACAGAAGGAGGAAGCTACTACATGATAGAGCAAAATCCCTAATAGGGAAGGCATCTCTAATCAGTACTAGCAAAAAATTACGATCCCTCATAAAATCCTCCAAGGCCAGCTTCGAGAGAAAAATTGCACAGGACACCAAAGACAATCATAAGGCTTTTTTCAGTTATGTTAGAAACCTGGTATGCAACTCTCAGACTTGTTCTGAGTTGATTCTAAATGACAAAAAATACACTGAACCCACAGACATCGCCAATATCCTGGCAGACAGGTTCAGTGCAAACTTCTCCACCCCCTCCCCCCCAAAAGAGCAAGTATCTATCCTGGCAGAGGGCTGCCTCCCAAACATCTCAGATGCTCAGGTGAAGTCTGCCCTCTCCAAAGCAAAAAACACTGCTTCCATGGGACCAGATGGCGTCCCAGGTTGCGTCCTACATGAACTCCAAGAGGAACTAATCCCTCAAATAAAACAGCTATACAATCTCAGCCGCACTACAGGATATGTGCCCACAGAATGGTGTACAGCAACAGTGGTCCCACTCCACAAAGGTGGAGCCTCTACGGACCCTGGAAACTATTGCCCCATAAGCCTGACTAGCTTAGTCTGCAAGGCTATGGAGAGGATCATCATGGAGCTCATAAACAAAGACATTGGGGACCTACAGACACTAGATCCTACCCAGTTCGGCTTTGTCACGGGCAGATCCTGCCTTTTGAACCTGGTTGACTTCTTCAAAACAGTCACCAAAGCCATAGATGAAGGGAAGGTAGTCCACACAGCCTATCTGGACCTTGCAAAGGCATTTGACACAATACCCCACTCAGGCATCATAGATAAGCTATCCAGCTTAAATATAAACCCCTATGTCACAAGATGGGTCGCAAACTGGCTCAAAGACAGAACCCACAGAGTGAGAGTTGCTGGAGCCATGTCAAACTCGAAACCGGTCACAAGTGGCATCCCACAAGGTCCTGTCCTGGGACCACTCTTGTTCAGTATATACTTTTCCGAAGTACAGGCAAACGTGGGAGGACTATGGCTCACCAAGTTCGCAGACGACTGCAAACTGGGCGCCATAATCAACTCTCCAGCTGACACAAACATCCTTCAAAAAGGTCTCACAGAGACAGATAACTGGTGCCAGCACCATGGTTTAAAGCTAAATGCCAAAAAATGTATAGTCATACCCTTTGGCAAAAACAATGTGCCCACAAATTACCACACAGGCGGAAACCCATTAAGTACAGAGAAAGTTATTAGGGACCTGGGGACCCAAGTTGATAACAATCTCTCCTTTGAAAACCACATTGCCAAAGTGGTTAGAAAGACCTTCTACATAGCCCACCTCATCATGAAGGGTTTCACATCTAGATCAAGAGAGGTAATCGTGCCCCTTTATTCATCCCTCATCAGGCCCATCATAGAATACAATGCCCCTTTTGGGATGTACCTTACCCGACACCTGCAGCAATTAGAAAGACCCCAAACGTATCTCATCAAGAGGATCAAGGGTCTCAAACAGATGCCATATGCTGCTCGGTTAAAAAAAGTCCAGCTCTACTCAGTTGCATACCGCCTACTTCGAGGCGATCTATGCCTGACATACAAAGCTATGTCAAATCCAGAATTAATGGACATGCTTCACCTCAGTAAATCTAAATCCCTTAGAGCCACACACTTGAGGGACTTGAACCTCAGCACAGAAATAAATAGAACTTGCTGGAGGGACAGGTTCATAACCCAGAGGCTCCCTTCGCTCTGGAATAGAATTCCAGTTCATGTGAGGCAGAGCACCTCACTGAATCTCTTCAAGAAGAATCTCAATAGGTGGATGGGGGATCGTAGGTTTGTCCCAGGGATTACTCCTGTGTCACTATTAGACAGAGGCACAGTAAACTAAACCTTAAAAAGGGCACAGTATACTCAAATCAAGGGGTGGCGTAAGCCATACAGAATCGGGCTAGGCTTATAATTGCCCCAGGGCAGATAGCCTAGTATGAACCTATGCACCTATGAACCTATAACAGCAATACCCACATTCTGTCCCTATCTCTGGAACATTCTCCCCCAGTTTGTTGAGCTGTCTCCACAGTGTTTGTTGTAAGAGGCATTTCCAACTACCCTCTGTTATGCTGTTTGTCACATACCTCCATGACGTACTCCTCACAGGTAAGGAAGAGGGGCAATGCCCACATGAAGTACTCAGTTATTCGAGTGTGTTTCCATGCTATTGGGTATAGGAATGATACCACAGCTGTTCTACATGCAATTAGCAAGTGGGGGACTCCAACTGGTGCACAGGCCATCAGCTGCCCATGAGTATTACTTACAAAAGGCAAGCTTCTGCCTATGCAAAACAGATGTATATCCTACAGCTGTCTCAGGGAGAGAGAGAGAAAAACAAACAAACAGACACACACACACACACACACACACACACACACACACACACACACACACACACACACACACACACACTGAAAGTGAAGAATTATACCAACCGAACTGAAAAAAAAAACAGGTATGTCAAACAATTAAGCATGTAATGGAATGTAGTAGGGGGTATGTAAATGTGGAAAATAAGAAGTTCAACAAATATTATGTCTCAACAATACTTGCTGTACTGATATATTGTTGATCAGAGCCTATGGCCATAGCATCTGTGTCTGTCTGCAGTGACATAGAACACAGCTCAGGGCCCTGAGTCACCCCAGGAAAGGATGGCTCACATATCACCACTACTGGAGTGTTTATTGAACAATACTGACTGTGACACTACTAGGTCAGTTACTAGGATGTTGCAGATATCCATATGTTAATTGTGAATACAAATATGATATACATGTTTTTCTCAGAAATGTGATGGACCTGTGTGTGTGTGTGTGTGTGTGTGTGTGTGTGTGTGTGTGTGTGTGTGTGTGTGTGTGTGTGTGTGTGTGTGTGTGTGTAGCAGCAAACCTTATAGTGCAGGTAGTAGTTTACATCTGTTGTTTTTTCCTTACAGGTGGACATGGTGGCCACAGTCCCTCCCGCTCTGATCCTGATGTCAATGTATCTGCAGACTCTGACCATGATGATGCTCCTATTGAGGCACATGTGGGTTTGTCAGGGGCTGAATCTGTGCCATTGGTTGGCATCCCACTGTTGTCAACCCCATCTCCACACAGAGTTACAATGCCCAAACATACCCAGTCACAAGTGCCCACAGATAATGGACAGTTGGCAGGTGGTAGCATGGAACAGGCTAGTCTGATGACTATGGCAAGTGAGGGTGCAGGCACTAGCCATAGCCAGAGTGCTGGTGAGGTCCCACACAGGCAGATGGGCTGGGGTGCTCGGAGGAGGATTGCAGCCTGTCATGCCCCTGTTGCAAGTGCCGCAGCAGCAGTCATCAGACGCATGTTTCAGGCCATCATGGAGGCACAGGCATGTAATGAACGTAACACCAGACACATACGCAGGGTTGTGGATCAGCACATCCCTGGAGTCCGTGGTGATATTCGTGAACTCACTGCGGCCACCCGTGAGCATACTGAGGCCATGGATAGACAGTAGGGGGAGACCTTGGCCTTTCTTGACCAAGGAATATCTGTGCTTGAGCGTTTTGTGGCAGATGCCCAGCAGCCACATGGACATAGGGCAACACCACAATCAGCTGAGGATCTACGTGGCCATGCACCATCACATTCCTGTACCGGCAGCATCACCAGCACTACTGAAAGGGGTGTGCTGTCCACGCCATGATGCAGCAGGCCATGGGCACATAGTCCTGGCCAGTCCCAACAGAGACACGGATCCAGCAGACAGCAGTCACCATCGGGGAGTAGTACTGCATCCAGACTTGGTCCTGGTAGTGCCGATGAGACCCCTTCCAGGACCAGTTCCTGTGTTCATGGCCAGAGATGGTGAACTGTACACCCTGCCATATACGGAGCACAGCTGTCCAAACTACCCCTATGTAGGATGGCCACATGGAGTGACTATGTGCATACAAACAAACACACATCACCATCAGACAAGTCACCTCCACACACACACACACACACACACACACACACACACACACACACACACACACACACACACACACACACACACACACACACACACCACCCCTACACAGCCCATTTAATGAGCACCCCACTAACACACACACATTATGTCAACTGTTTCACCCAGCCAAGGCCTCTGGCAAACCCACACCATACACTGTGCATATGATGATACTTGTGCCACATCCCTGTCATCCATACCATCGATGCGGGGACATGCCAATATGGGTCTGATGCACAGGGTGAATATAGTATAGTGTAGCTATGTAATACTATGTATGGTGCTATCTGCTTGCATTTGTTATGGGTACACATACAGGTGTATATACCATATTAGCCTGGATGCATTATTGCTGTTAGTACCACTGACTGAATGTAGTCTGACATGTTGTATTCTGTTTGTGTTCCAGGAGTTTGTGTGTCTGCAGGCTGTGTCCCTGCAGACATTCCCAAGAGGGAGTATGGCAGAGTGGGAATACACTGACATGTCACAGGCAAGGTACAGCTTTATATGTACATGTACCCGGTGTGTATGCATGCAACAGTGTGTGAGGAACACTGTTGTCAGACAGTGTGACCTTGCATACATACCCCTTGTCACAGACAGGTAGCCTTCAGGCATGTCAGCTCAGTATTGTCTAGTACCACAGGCTCATACATACAGAACAGGTTACTGCAGTACTGTCAGCAGGTCCTTCACAAGCATAGCCATTACTTTACCTGCAACATATTCACCTGTCAACATCTGTTGGCCCTGCCGTTTCTTTCCCATACACTCAACCCTTATGCAGTTGATGAGGGCATGCATGATACTGTGTATAACAGGTTTGTCATATGTATTCCTGAGTTCACCCATGGAACAGGGAGACAAAATGGTATATCCTTTGCATACACACAGTAAGGACTGGCACATGGGATGTGAACACAGTAACATAAACAAAGTTGGCAATATTGGCAATAGACAGATTAGTAAACCTACATTTCCACCTTGATGTACTGTACTACTACATACACATGACATGTCCCACATAGATTATATGCATGGGACATAACACTCCCCCCTTACAACACGTAATGTTCTGAATGCCTTCATGGATGGTGAGATAACCCACCAGAAATAGGATGTGGATTCATGTATTGCTCCTACAAGTTTGGACAAGTGATAGTGTAGCAGGCGTCATATCAGCATGATATTTCAGTCAGGTATGATGCCTGATGCTGGCATGTGTGGCACTGCACTGTGTCCGATTTGGCAACAGTATCACATACATGGGCATTGGTAATGGACACAGACCACATAGTTTGCAAACATCTGGATATTCCATAGATATCTGTACAGAGCACTGGTATGGTGTACACAATGGTTTAACATGCTGCATGTGAGGCAGATGCCGTTACCACACTCTATAAAGTAATGTCATTGGGAGGTGGTAAACAGGCATGGGTGATACACAAGTCAAAATGGTATCAGCCAAACAGGATGTGATCTTCAGCCAAAGACACACACAGTTGCCACTATTGAGATTAGAACCTCTACCTCTCTAGTTATTGCTACTATCATGCTACGCAGTTATCAAATGTGCCACAGAGTTTACATAATTTCACCTACTCCCAAGGTAATTCTAAGGTGAATGACATCACCAGGCCTGGTAAAGTAGGGTGATGGGAAGTTTACAGGGTGGTACACAACTCAAAATGGTATAACACACACAGTACATGACTCTCACACAAGCACTAGCAGTTGCCAGTAGTAAGATTAGAACCCCTACTTTTATAGTTATTTCTACTATAGTATTACACAGTTATCAGACGTGCCACATAGCTTACATAATTTCAACTAGTCCCAAGGTACTTCTAAGGTGAATGACATCATCAGGCCTAGTAAAGTAGGGTAATGAGAAGTTTACAGGGTTGTACACAACTAAAAATGGTATAACGCACACACTATATGACTGTCACACAAACAGTTGTCAATAGTGAGATTAGAACCCCTACCTATCTAGTCATTTTTACTATAGTGTTGCACAGTTATAAGACTAGCCACAGAGCTTACAAACTTCACTTAGTCCCAAGGTACTTTTAAGGTGAATGTCATCAGCAGGCCTAGTAAAGTAGGGTGATGGGAGGTTTACAGAGTGGTACACAACTCAAAATGGTATAACACACACAGTATATGATTCCCACACACACGCACACATTTGCCAGTATTGAGATTAGAACCCCTGCCTATCTAGTTATTTCTACTAGAGTGTTACACAGTTATCACATGTACTACAGAGCTTACTAGGCTGACAATTGGCCACAGGTGCTGATAACTGCACAGCTGAGGTAAACTGTTACAGGTGCCAGACAGTCTGCCTTCAGTTTTCCCTTAGATCTTGCTAGTTCTTTCTCTCCTGCACTTCAAATAGCCTAAAAGCTTTGCACTTCAACTGTTTTTTTATTAATTATTCTAGCACATCTGAGAGCCATCAGCAGTAGTTGTTCCTCATGGAATTAGCTCCAGTACTTAGTAGGTATGACCACTCCTCTTGCATGATTAAAGTGCAGTTCTCTGTATATTTGCCGATTAACTTGGTGGACTTTGAAATTCTGAGGCACTGTTGCAACTGCCTCATGTACAAAGACAACCCTCTCCTCTAAACTCCCAACACTCAGACTTGTGAGAGATACCCCTATATGACCGAATTGGAAGATACGCACTCTCCAGTGAAGACTGGACTAGCTGGTCAAGAGGAGAAGGGTCAACACCTGCAACACACCACATGGAATACATACCCCTTCAAAACACCCACAATCCCAGCTCTGACATACAAACAATAACCACACACCCACCTTCACAGGGGCACTCTTACCCAAGCAGCAGAGCCCACCAAGACAGACATCCACTCAACCACCACAACACAGCACAAACCATAGGACACATATCTCACCTACACAGTGTGTCCCTCGACCTAAGCCCCAAAGGCCAACCGCCTTGCCTGATACAGTAATCATAGGTGAATCAATAGTGAGGCACACAGATGTCCCACTCACTAGGATGAACATGGAGGAGGTAAAACCCAGCTGTCTATCAGGTGTCAGAATCCAACACATAACACACCCAGTCAGGTCACTCCACAACAACTACAAGTATCACTCTGTCATTGTCCATGTGTGTGTGTGTGTGTGAATGACTTGAGATGCACCTCCATGGACTATATGAAAAGAGACATGGTGGAGCTCTCAGATTATGTGGGCCAGGCAGGTATAATAGTAGCTCTGAGTGGTATACTGCTGTCACCCAGAATTATACCACAGTACAAACAACAAATGATTGACTTCAACAATTGGCTTAAGTGTCTGGTGTCACTCTCATGGAATTGAGTATCTGTCTGCTTGTGATGACATGATTGACAGACTGTGATGGCTTGTCAGAGATGGCCTGCATCTGTGGATTTCCAGATACTGGCTATGTGTCTTGCCACCCCTATTGTGCTTTTTAGGCTGTGTTCCAAATCAAATTGCCACCATAACAGCAATACATGTATGGAGTCAGAGGGTCATGCTGCTCAACACTAGACATCTACATCTTGAGATGCAGCCACTCAAAGCAATCCTCAAAATGGAGAACATTGACATGTGTGCTGTAACAGAGACCTGGCTTACAGCAGCAGACACCAGCCCTGTACTACTAGCCTATAACTCATTCCACACCTGTCAGCACCAAAACATGGACCACAGCTACAAAGGTGTTGGTGTCTCCATATTAATAATGGATATGCACACATCCAGAGTAGTATCACAGCACATGGCATCTGAGATACTTCAGGTACAACTGACATTGGGTAATAGTGCAGTCCGGGTCATAGCCTGCTATAGGTCCACATCCATGCCCCTAGACTCTCAATCCACATTAATCAACACCCTGGAAACTATCAAGGTCCAACCCAACACTCTCATACTAGGAGAATTCAACTATACCCTTCCATCAACTGGGTAAGATACTCAAGCACCAATACATGGACCAAACACTTCCTGGAATTCATTTCCATTGCCCTGGACCAGCTCATTCTGACACCCAGTACAGGAAGCAACATCCTTGACTTGTGTTGATTCCTAACATATGGGACCATTGCGTGACAACAATAGTCAATCGCTACCTGGTCAGATCCAACATAGACTAATCCCCATGGAAATCCACATCTCACCCCCCGCAAAAGCAACCACCTTGAAAAACTTTGCCAAAGCTGACTTTGGACTCATAAGGACAGAGATGGCTAACTTCACAGCACCCATGCCAATGGAAAATACCTGCATGACTGCCGAATCATACACTAATGCACTGTACAAACATGTACATCAATGCATGGAACTAGCCATACCCAACAGAACCATGACACTCTCCTCCAAACACTGGGGGTCAATCTGGTGGTCCCCTGCCATTAATAACCTGTACAACAGAAGGAAGAAACTGTTGCAGAAAAAGGTGGAGTCCCAAGAGTGGTGAAACTCCTTTATTAGCCTCAACAACAACTTGAGATCCCTCATGAAATCATCTACAGCCACATATGATGGCAGAATTGCAGCAGACACTGACAACAATCACAAATCTTTTGATAGTGATATCAAGAACCTCCATGCCAATACCCAGACATGGTCTGAGTTACTGCACAATGCTACCTCCTATACTGAACCAACTGATATTGCCAACATTCTTTCCAACACATTCAGTGCAAGCTTTACCCCTCTCTCTCTTCCCCTAGGGGAACAATCAAAATGCCAGAAGAATGCCGGCACCCAGGATTGCTGCCACCCAGGTTACACCTACATTGTCCATGGGCAAGAATACAGTTTCTTTGGGACCCCAAATTATCCCTGGCTGTGTTCTACATGAACTACAAAGATATCTGGCACCACATCTGTGTACCCTTTTCAGTCACAGCCTCACCTCAGGCTTTGTCCCTCCCAAATGGTGCACTGCTACAGTCATCCCTCTCCATAAACATGTGGCAACTACAGACCTTGGAAATTATCAGTCCAGTCAGTAGCCTGTCAAGTCTGATGTGTACAGCTATAGAGCGCATCATCAAGGACCTGATCGACAAACGTAGGTAATCTTCTCATTCTGGACCCCACACAGTTTGGCTTTTTGTAAGGGAGTTCATGCCTGCTCAACCTGGTTGACATCTTTGAGTCAGTCAACAGGGCTGTGTCTGACAGTAAGGCACTGCATACAGCCTACATCAATCTGGCCAAGACTCTTGATACTATTCCTCAGTCAGGAATTATGGATGAAACTACCAAACTAGGCATCAACCCCAATATCACTAGGGAGGTTGCAAATTGTCCTACAGATAGAACACACAGTGTGAAAGTAGCAAGCTCCAAGTCAGACTGCCAGCCAGTCATGAGTGGAGTCCCTCAGGCATCAGTCCAGGGTACTCTCCTGTTCAGCAATTACTTCTCAGGGGACCAGGCCAACACATAGGAACTCTGGCTGACCAAGTTCACAGGCATCTGAAAGCTGGGAGCCATCATTAACTCCACAAGTGATGCAGACATCCTACAGAAAGGCCTCACTGAGACCACATTGACAGGTGTGGAAACCATGGCCTGAAACTTAACACCACAAAATGCATCATCAGTCCCTTTGGTAAAATCTCAGTTCCCACTAAGTTCTACATCAATGG